>NW_019211459.1:16037966-16044048 GCF_002443255.2 Varroa destructor | reverse complement strand
GACAGGAGATAAAATCTGCTGAAAATCTTCTAGACAGATGGGTTCAACTAAAAGATTCAATAAGATATTTTACTATACTCATTCCAATTGATTTCTTCGTGTGGTAATCCTTTGAAAATGAAGTCTACGCCAGAAACGCGGCATCAGTGGGAAACTTCAAAGCTGCAACTGAACAAAAATACCACAAAGCCAAACGAGATGGTTTTGGAAGTTGATCAGTCAATTGTCTATCGTTATCAGCAGTGGTTCGATCAGAACGGTAATAACTGGGGAATTTCGATAATAGGAGGAAAAGTTATGTTTTTACATGGGTTCTTTTGCAATTTAAATATCAATTTTACGTCAATTCAAACTGGTAAATAGGAGTTATTGCCCTGCGTTCGATGGACAGAGGGCAATAGATGTAATGCCGTGGATATGAGCTGCGAATTACGAAATTCTAATTTGGCACAGAGATATTTTCTACTCTTGTTTGTATATGGGCAGTATGCGTGCCTTCGTGTTTTTCTACAAACGAAGTAGAGACATTCGTTCGCCCTCGCAACCGGAGTGCTGAGGTCACCTAAAAGAATCTCAGCATCCTGGTCTTTTTGTAATAACTATTTGAGGTAAGTTACTAAGTGATTTGCGACCAAGATGCCTATAGACAGCAGCAAGTATATACTACCTTTATAAAGAAAAGTGACAGTATTAGTAATTAATCTCAAGGTGGCCTATGAAAGGCCGCCAGACTGTGTCAGTGATAACCCGGGAAGGACATTGAGGTTCGGTCAATCATAGCCTACGGATAGCCTGCTAATTAACTTAACCCCCATGCGTAATCATTGCAAAACGTTAAGCCACTGAGAACATCTTTCAGACATAACCTGTTCCATAACAAAGTTAGCCATTCTTTTACCTAAAATAGACCTAGTCGACAAGGTAAATAAAAATGAAAAAGGTAGCTTAGAGTCAACAGTAGCGGTGTCAGCTGCTTTGCTTTGAAATATTTTGTAGAACTAGTGACAGGGCTGTATTTAATCAACCTACAACGGATCTTTGTGAGCGCAGTATCACAAGCAGGCCACAATCATACATGCGGACATTATGTTTACACCACGTCTTCCATATAATTAAACGAGTTTAATGGTAATAAAGGCCTAGGTACCATTTTCAAGCGAAATTAGCCCCTAAAGCAATAGGGCTGAAGTGGTAAAGTTGAGCAGTCAATGGAGATTTAAAATGAATCCAATTGAACCATTTGTTACGGAAAGCAAAGAAAAACTATCGTATCTATTATAAGGCGAGCCGCATTCACGATGGCACAGTGAAACTATAACAGAACCAATGCTTTTGTGTTACAAGTTACTTATTCATACAACGACTAAGAACGTAATGATGAATTTCCTAGAAATTGCTAACTTCTTTCTAAAAAGTGTTTCTATAGTAATTTCAGCCTTTCAAAGATAGTTCAAATTTTCAAATAGACGAGAGTGAAGAATTGCTTCTAAGAAACACTGGCGATGGGAAATCGCAATTAGAGACGAAAAAACAATTTCGAATAACTACAAAGATTGCCGCACTATAATGCGCAACACCAACTAGTTTTAGATTGGATCAGAGGTAGAATTTTACACATTGTTACAGGATTGAATCCATGTGTGTTTGTATATCTTGTCTTCAGGAATCTCCACAGACTTCGTCCCGAATGTCATCTGCGATCACTGAACAAAAGAGACGTCGCGTACCATAGCGTTACTCCGTGACTGGCCTGACCTGGTGATTTGGCTGGCTGAAAACGAAATAACTAATTTGCTACACGAATGTTTATGAGGTTACCAGTCTCTTATAGGATTCAACACGGGACCATCATGAGCCTTATCAAGGTACGTATGCATTGGTCTTTACAGATAAGCACACTCCTGGATCCTGTGGATTCTCAAGGGACATTTAGGTCAGGCAACTGTATTCGAAGCAAGAACTATGACAAAACAATACCCTAACAGTTGTGCATGTGTAGGCATGCGGCGAATCAGTACAACGAAGGCGCAGCCATTTGAGAAACGAAAACCATTAGCTGAAATTATACGGCCTTAACTATTATACTACACAGGACTCTGAGCAGAAGCTGTCTAGTGCTATATCGGAGATATAGGTCAAAACCTTCCTCGTTCCAGCTCTTGTAGACTTGATAAGAACCATACAAGGGCGTAGTGGCCTAGTGTAAAATGCTCACTGTCCTTTAACCCCGTCTGTACCTGGTGTGCATAGACTTATGTCAAAACTTTGTCTAAAGTTTTGAATGCTTTTCAAGTTCTCGGTCCAAAAAGAGCTAGAGAAAGCAAACGTTAATGAGCCATGAATTGAGGCACTGATAGCCAAATTGACCTGCGTTAATTGAATCCAGCCTTTGAGTTTCCTGATTCTATTTTCGATGGTTGACGGCATTTATCAGACGGGTTTTATTTCTTTCACTACGATTGAGATACGCCTTTTGAGGTCGAACACTTGCTTCAGGATGGATGCTGTATAGTTGATGATATTCCCAAAGTTCTATTTAGCTAGTAAAAATATAGACAAGCCTAACGTCACCCTTTGCTACTAGATACTCGAAATATTCAATGACTCGTGTGGATGGCCGAGCGTACCAACATTGTTCCCTTGCGACATTTGTCTAAATTATATAGGCAAGCCATGTAATTCAAACAGATTTAGCAATTTAAAGGCGGGACATAAAACTTGCAGGGATAGATAGGTAAAAGACCACCTGTCCTTTTGTTCCCTGCCGGCAGCCGTGGTTCGGCCATGTGGAGCTACTAACCACGTCAGTTGTCGATGTAACTTAAACTGACAACAAAGGCTGATAATATTATAACAAAAAAGATACTTGACCATGACCCATCCATGTCCCATTTATTTTCGAAATGAACTTCGAGCACTGAACCAATTGCACTGCCCGCTGATAGTCTGATCTTAAAGTGCCAGTAAAGATCGACTGCTTCATTTCTACAAAAGGGAAACACCGGAGCTCACGCGATTGACATATTGGGTTGATCATTTGAAATAATTTATTGCTTTTTAGCCAAAATTAAGGCCAATACTTTCGCTATTTTAAAATAAGGTTAGGCTAAGTATGCGCTGTTTTAGCCGACGACCCTCTGCCGTTTCTCTAGTTAACCATATTCCGATCATTGTAGGGTTTCTGGGTGAGGAATTGTGACAAGTGATTTTTGCATTCCTCCATTAGAGCAATTGAGTAGGTTCGCAAAAAGATAGCGGCATTCGACAGGTTTGAGGAACGTGGACCCAGTCGGCCCGCATTCGTATTGCATCAGTCTTGTAGAACGCAACGCCTATGGCTTTTGGCTGAAAACTGACTCAGTAAACGACCAGCGGGAAAGCCATTGTATACTCACTGAAGATCGAAAGTGGCAATCATTTGTTGACTTAGAAGCTTTCCGGCACTACGCTAGATATACCAATCATATGGTTCATCATATGGCACGTCACGGAATACGTGCCACCAACCCGGTGCATGTCGTAGAACGAAAGATATGAATATTGTCGTCAACTTCTTAGTTACCAAAGCGTATCAATATCGTTACTTATACATAATTTAATTATATTTGATATAGTTCGAAAAGTGTAGACATACTAAAAAGTGGCGGTAAGCTTGGAAATACACATGGAGTAATGCTAGTTCTAACGCTACATGTCATCATCATGAGATACAGTTTTTACATTACTTTCTCTTCAATCACCTTTAATTGTCACTTGAAGAATCTATTAAGAAGAAAAAAAATTGGGTATCGATATATAGTAGATGTCCTTGAGAACGTCCTAACCAATGTCTCATACACCGTGCTTACTGGATTTTGTTTCACTTGCGTTACCCTTCAGGTGGTAGTACTTGGCGCGCCAGGCGTTGGCAAGACATCTCTGGTTCAACAATTTGTTTGGAACGAATTCAGCGAAATTCATAGGCCAACCACCGAAAAGCACTCATACCTTGCGTCCGTTCTCTATAACGACAAGCTGTTCGCGCTGCAGGTGACAGATTTACCTGTTATTCCTTATTTTCCCGCAGACTCGCTCTTTGAATGGGCTGACTACCGGTAAGATTGATTTCTAGTCATTTGTGATAGGTATGGAATTAGAAAAGTAGTGTGTTAAACACGTAGGTACCGCTATAAGAAAAAGTAAAATAGAAAACAAATGAACAAGGAATATACGGATTCGTTTAGGTTAGAGTGGCGAGAGGGATGGGATAGAAAATAGTGATTCGAAGCTTTTTGCGGCTCTACAATAGCAGACGATCTAGGGAAAACCCTCAGATCGATTTATTAATATAAAAACACTGTATTTGCATATGTGGTCCTATCAAGTTCTTGGTCCTTCGTTGGTGAGATGAGGAAAAAGAGGCAGCTTGACAACTTATGAGAGAGGCAAGAGAACAGAACCTCCATATATGAATACATAGAGGTGGTTCTGCTCTCTTTATATCACACCTCTTCGAGTATTTAGATTGTTAGCCTATTCGTAAGCACTATCTGTTAGAAATAAACAAAGTAATAGACGCACAGTGGGAGATCTAAATGGGGCATCCTTGGCCTACGGAAAGATCAATCGAAGATTAAAATATCTGTGACATTACCGTACATGCCGAGGTAGCTTATTCTGAACATGCAAACACAAATTAAAAAACATCAAGTTTCTGCATTTTTAAAATGTTGCTTATGTCTGGTTATTTTTCGTGAAAAATTAGCAAGCCATACGCAAAAACACAATTCCATTCTACCTAGAATGAAGGTCGCAAGAAGCCGGTTTCTAATGGGTGACTATTTAGAAATAAGTGCATTTTATGACCGGTAACAATTTAGCATTACAGTACGACTTGAAGCAATTATTTTTTCAGAAACAAACAGTATTATAAAATGGTTAAACACACACAAAATATTAACAAATCTTTTGGAAATTTCTTATTTAATTCTGTTAATGTCCATCTGGGTCGATTTTTGCATTAGCTCCGAACAAACGAAATCAATTACCGGTTATAGTTTTTTACTACGAAAGAGAGGGCTCATAAGAACTGCGAGTTGTTAAAACACATAATTTTCAAAACTCGAGCGGAACCAGTCTATCTATGGCCTTTTTACCACATCTAATCCCAATTTAGCTAGTAATAAATCCGGTACTATTGTGAGTCGTTACTTCAGATCTGTGTGCTTAACCCTGTCTAGCTTTCGCCAAAATTATCCGCCTTAATTTTGAACGGAGTTGTTTCTTCTCTTCAAACTGGTGCCGTAACCCTGTGGCAAATAACAGACGTGTTACTGCATGTCAGTATCATGAAAAGAGTCACAGAGGTGCTGATGAAAAGGCAGTATATCCGAAGTCGGAAGTTTACATTCTTTAAGAAGTTATAAAGTAAACACACCGCGTCATGGACACCTGCTTGGCAGGTACTTCGGCTTTATGATAGGCTTTATTAGCTACACATCGCCTTCATCCAGTAGATGGGATGCCTATCTAGGAGTTTCTTGTCACATGACAGAGTCCAGATTAGACGTACTCTATAGCTTAAAAAGTAAGCAATAGCTTGACCTGCAGGACAAGCTAGTGGTCGCAACGAGACAAGCGTCTCCATACAAGCGTCAGAGGCCTTTACACATGATACTGATGTGTAATTACTTATCTAAGGTCCTTTTTAAACGTCACTGTTGGGTCACTGTGAAATGTCACTGTACGTGGAACAGTTACCCCATAGATGGTAATGAATGATTAAAAAAAGACCCATCTGTTTGTTAGCAATGCTGTATAGATGTAAAGCGTATTAAACTATATCTGAGTGAAACAAAAAGACCTGCTCATTATAAACATGGTGTTACTTGTCCGATGTTCAGGTACTACGGTCTCCGCAGTGCATCTGCCTACATCCTTGTATTCGATGTCAACCTACCGGAGACATTCCAGTATGTCAAGAACATGCGAGAGCAAATTCTTCAGAGTAGATCGAAAGAAGTTCCCATTCTTATCGTCGGAAATAAGCACGACTTAGGTAAACAAGCTTACCCCGCATCCCATGAGCTGTTATATATATATA
>NW_019211459.1:16005751-16037866 GCF_002443255.2 Varroa destructor | reverse complement strand
TATATATATAGACGTATTTAATCATGTGTGCAGTAAACGGTTATGATTTAATCAGATCGAATTAAACGTGCGTAGAAACGTGGACAAACCCTTGCTTTACTTGTGCCAAACCCTGCAGAGCTGCACTGTGAGTTCTTAGTAATCCTGCATTGTGATCGTCGACTAACTATTGCAATAGTATAATATTCGATTAACGATGAAAATGTTGTAACTTAAATCAGTAGGGTGGTCTTTCATAGCTAATCATTTCAACTACAACATCCAATGATCACCTGAATGTCACTTAACGGCACGAAAGTGCTGCTACCTTACGTTCTGTGGCTATTTGCTCACATCTTTTTGCATGTGTTACCGCAGGAGAAGTACGAGAACATCGCGAAGTCGCCGGCCTCGTGAAGAAACACTGGAGGTGCGGCTACGTCGAATGCTCGGCGAAATACAATTGGCACGTTGTGTCACTGTTTCGCGAGCTCGCACGGACCATTGAAGGACATCGGCCCGAATCTTCGGCAACGAAAGCCCGTGAACACCACGAGGCCAGCGACAAGAAGTGTGCTATCTCGTGATGATCGTAGAGGCCGCCTCCAGCTCGTACATGAAAACTGGAGGCGGCCCGGGACTGCTACGACGTGATCCCGCGCCTTATTTGAACACGCCCAGTAATCGATGATTGCAGGCAATCAAAACAAACGTAACAAGGCGACAGCGAACGGCCAGCTATAACGAACCATTTCTAATAACAAAAAGTGACCAGAACTAGAAAAACAATAATGACAGCCATTTAACTAACACCTGTCGAAATAACGTAAAATGAAACAACAAATATACGAAAAAAAAAACGCACAAGATGCAAAAAAGGTTGTCGCACGACAACGTACTTTCCCGAACTCATCTTTATGGAAAATTGATGGCGTGAACTTGTCCCGCCTATGCGGACTAGGAACCGATCGGAGGCTTCACGAGATTGAAGCGCTGAATTGGCAAAGCTTCAAAATCATTATGATCCTTATTGAGGACGAATGTAAGGATTCGGCACCTTTTTAACTAAATGTTCGTTACGGCTAGTTTTATGCTTGGCAGAAAATATCGAACAAAAGCACGGTATGCTTATGAAAATTTCGACGACCTGAAAGCAGAATACATCCAGGTGACTTTCTAGCTAAAAAATAAAGTACACTGACTATGGTAATAACAACAACAAAAGCATGTGTACGTAGCTTAATAATGGTTCACCACGTATCGTCTCTTCTTCAAAAGAGGATTCTATTAGCGTTCATGTGAAATGGAAATTCTCTCCGAAGAATACCGAAGATTGGAGCCGCATGGTTCCCGCCATATATGAAGAGTCAGCGGCACAATAAATTGGAGAAAAGAAATGGCGGTATCATTGAACACGAACATTGTCGCACTTCTAGAATATAATCTGTAAGAGAATTTTGTATAGGACAAAGGGGTCTAGTTTTAATTCGTACCAGTGTTAGACAGTCTGCCTGTATAGACAAGCAGGACCATTGCAGAGGGAATGCATATAATTACAGGAACCAATGCTGGAGAAATCTCAAAAAAAAATAACTCATCTTTCTATTAAATTAGGAAAATAAGTTATTCTCTCATTGTAAACTAAATAACACATAAACACTAGATAAGTAGAGTTAAACTGTCGAGAAACAGGGGAATCAAAAGAAGATCAAACATCCCTTGGAAGAGATATATATATATGCATACATAAAACAAATTTGAAGGATGCATCGAAAATCGCTCACAACTAAGACGACATAACGTAATTATATAATTGTTTTACCGATCGCTAGAGCTACCGATTGCCGTATACTATTAGGGACAGAGCTATATACATATATTGACAGAGTCGAATCAACGTGGACTTGCATGTAGAGAAGATAAGGGCGGTCCCTCTTCAACCAATTCGATTACCTTAAGACTTGTGTATTTATCATGACGCAGAGCCCTCACGTGCGATGTACCCCCAAGACTCGGTTTCGTTATGTTGTTAGCAAAGGTCGTTAAGTTCACGCTCACATGATGATTCATCACCTGCAGACCTAGTCGGATGGATGAGCGTAGGGATTACTGAAGGCACCGTAAGGTCCGACTCGCTGTATTGGCAGGGCACGTTATACGGTATTGGTGATAACAGTCCGACATAAACTCTAAAACACCGGCAGGCAGACATATATGCACACAGAGACCTACACAGACATACAGAGGGGGGAGAAATACAAAGAACACGCCTTTCGAATACGCATCACCTGACATAACACGAACAATGACAAGGCCAATGGTTTGCGGACGCTAGGCAAATTGAAACCAGCCCAATTGCACCTGGAAAGTGAATAAATACTGAAAAAATACACAGTAGTAATATTAACATAAACTACAATATTAATAATAATCTAGTATATACATAATACCAAATAGTAGCAAAAACCGATAATACTAACGACATATACTCCACACATACGGGTGCGTCACGTTGATTATAACTAACTGTGCTTAGAAATGGCAATGCGTAATGGCATCGGTGTCCTGACACGCAAAAATATGGAACGCGAAGCATGGTTGTACCATAGATTGCACCATAGATCTATACCTACGTATATCCACCCATAGAGTACTATGCAGCTTTGCCTTAATACAAACTTCTATGACAATTCTCATCGAAAAATACCCGTGCCGTTACGCAAGACAGGGCGACCGGATATGAACGGGCTATGATTCGGAGGCGAGCATATACAATCCTGCAAATATAGCCTGTTTCTTTTGTGTCGACCACAAAGCTTATTCCAAAATGATTTTTCCAAAAAGGTAGTGGGCAGTACTCCGTGCAACGAGGGTCAGTCAGCGTTCTTTGTAAACGCTGTTCATGAAGTATGATTACCTAAGCCAGCAATCAGCGATTTGAATGAGCCTTGGTACAGGCATATTGTGATAGAATGGGTCAGGAATTCGTTGGGTCTTTAGCAAATCCACTGTCCATCGAGTAAATGGGCTGTCCCGTCATCATTGACATTTGAAGCTCAATAGAAATAAATACGATTAAATTTGAGTAAATATACATGGTTTTTCCCCAGGCAATAACACAGCCAAGAAATAAATTGGAGACCATATATTAGACACTGAGTGTAGTAGGTTCCAAAGGTATTGTATAATTTATTCCGATTAACAAAAATCTGTTCTCCATTTGAATTTTATGATGAATTTGTTTTGCAGCAGAGGTTGTGTGGAAGTTTATAATAAATATTGTGACGACACCGCGTGACGGTATTTCGTAGATGCTGAAATAACAAGACAAGTTAACTTCGGGCTACGGAGGGCGATGGTACAAATATTTACGTTTGTTGTTTAATTTTCTAAATAGATTTTTTAGGGATTCACATTTACATTGAAGGAACTATAATAGCTCCAGTGTAGGTGCATTTTCTTGATCGTAATTACTCTCATCTATGGGATTCTTTTATTAGCTACATCGTTTGCCGAAGTTATTAGGCGAAGGCTTTGGAGATTTCTGTCAACGGAACCCCAAGACTTAGGTTGCGTTGATAGACTACCCTACATATCCTAACAAGGTTGAATTTGCAAAAATATATTTTTATTTAATTAGAGCGCCGGTAAATTTGTACCATCGCTCAGCCCTTTAGACCGACAGATTGACATGTTACACGGTTTTGCGAGCGAAACTTTACAAGCACACAGCACACGCGAGCAAATACCGCAGTAGATTTGATTTAAATATTATATAGAAGTGAAATTTATTCATCAGCCTCCATCGCAGTGCCTGTTGATTTGTAGCATCGATGCACATTAATATACTCGGATATTTAAATGTAAACGTATAACTCTTATGGGCTTTACATGAAATACACCCCTTCTTAGCATTCATTTTATCATTTTCAAATGTTATCGTAACGTTTTTTCAGTTTTACGTTTCTTCGCAGTATCAGCTAGCGAAGACGCAAGCTCTGTCGCTTGCTTGTGAGACCGATTACCGTAAATTGTTCGTTAGATTTCTAATATTACGCCTCATAGAACAGAATAGGAGTCAGTTACGTTTACGACTGTCACTACGTTGCTAACAAAAATAATTAGATATGATAAATATTAGATCTTTTCATCTAATAATGTAACATATAGTAAGCGGGACCTACATTCGCCATATATATATGTATAGAGAGAGCAAATATGAAGCAAACCCGTAAAGTTATCCTGCGAAGGGCGCATCCATATCGCTATGATGAACCTAACTAACTCCACAAGAAGTGTGGGACAAAATGAGAGCCTCCGGAGAACAAAATAAGGCGTACAGGAGTTTCATACGCCGTGACATTTTCCGCGGAGACGGTTATGGCGAACGTCATTGACTTTACGAGGGTATTTGGGTACCTTATCTTACATCTGTGTATATAGAATGGCTTGTTTATCGTGCGCAATAAGGCTACAGTCCGGCTTCACTATACGAACTATGTGTAGCCCAAATCCAAAAGGCCATCCTATCCAATAGGTTCTTGTTCCACACTGGAGATGCCACTTACAACGATACTAGTTTTAGACAATCTGTAAATAGACGTGTGCCAAAGTGACGCTAGAAATCGATCAAAGGACGGCATCCACAGAATGTGGCCACCCGGAAACAGGACTTGGATGTGAAACAATCGGCAGTCTAGGTGCGAGTTTGGATGCGAGAACTGTATAGGAACAAAATGAGTCTTTTACAGGGTCGCGGAGAGAGCATGAAGCTCTTCACATTACGCTCATTGCTAACAATAAGTAGACTCAATCTAATATAGAAAGCAACGGTGACTTAGTGTGCAGTTCATCATTTCGACAGTCAATACTATATATATATATATATATGTAATAAAGAAAAGTTACAATATATACATATATATATATATATATATATATATTGTAACTTTTCAAAAGTATTCAATCGCTATGTTATTTCAGATATAATTACTTTACGGAGATTCGAAAACCCCTATTTGTAAAGCATGCAAAAAAGGATCCGTCTATGGGTCATTCGTTTACCAAGAGACTAACCCTAATATTTATTTACCATAACCTTTTTTTATTATCATAATATTTTTCATTAGTTACGATGTGGCACAACTATGTAAGCTAGCTAGTTCTCAGAGTCTGTGCTATATATTCTGAAGATACGTTTTCTCTTTTCATTAACTGTTTTCATGACATGAAAATATGGCCAAGATACCGAAGTGCTCGACTACCCTCTACATGTACCGTATACATAGACGCTGTTCGGGAAAAGATGGTGCCATATGGACATTGATATTCAGACAAATACATCTCTGGCTGACATGCTTATCCAGAATTCGTTCGTTTCGAATACCCCCCTAGCCTAAAGCCTAAAATAGTAACAAGCGATTTTTAAAGATGCTTGATTCATGTTCACGGACCTCTTAGAAACAATAATAACAGTCAACTAAATGTTGTTTCGAAAATCCAAAATAGGCCCAAAGAAGTTATTTTTTGGCATATATTTGGTTGATCGAATAGGCGATAGATCATCTCCCCCAATGAGATAACTGCTATTATTTTTTCATGGGCTGTCTGCACCGTGAACAACGGTATGTTGTTTTCGATGCCTTTCGGGCCGATGAAGTACCCAGCTAAAATTTATCCCAAGCCAATTTGTCGCAAATCAGAAACGGCACACATGTTCCTACTAAAAAACGGTCAACGACCGTAACCGGAACGAACACTAGAATACGATAAGGTTTCGATGTTACGTTTGTATAAATCAAACAAAAGTATAGTAGACCTTTGGTCACACTATGTAACATAGCTTGCACTAGCCGTGCGTGAACCCTACGTTTAATTACGAGGCTTGACGATTGTTCGTACGATACGTACATATATATAGTCGTCCGAGCAGCCAACGTATTTTCCGTTGTTGTTCTTCTTTATCCATAAACCCATCTTCGTTGGCTGCCTTGGTTTTTAGCTAGCAAGGTAGCTAGAAACCACATAGTTCATCTATACGTAGATTTCCATATACATAGAAGTTAATTTTGAGGTCGTATGGTTATTGTACTCGTTTTCGCAACTAGCGCCACCTGTTGCTAATAGCTAATTCGATTCACATTTCCATATTTATTAAGATTTTACATTACAGCGTTTTGTGCGTGTCATTTTGTAATTTTCCTAGACATTTCGTATATGGGACGGCTGCTGTTGAAACCGTCGATAACATGGTTCTACCGTAAGAGGATCCAAGACACCAACAATAGTAATCGTGATCGAGTTAGATACGTGCGAGTTCGCGTTACTGATCAGCGATGCCACGCCAAGTAGCTAACACTTATATATTAGATCCGTTTATCTATCAAATCGGTACAATTGCCTCTCACACGACCTGGAACAGAGGCTATGCGATCAGAAGCAAGCCGAGAAAATGTTCTTTGGTATTTTTTCCTCTATCAGTAATGCACATGTGTACAACAAACGACGCGATTAGACATGCACACATTTACTGGGCCCGTGGTGGAAAAACGTACGTATTCCGCATACTTGAGCAGCGCCAACAGCCACTAAAAGAAGCTGAATTATATTTTATTCAACTATCACTATTCCTAGAAAACGGCGGAACATCGCGGCCATTTTGGAAAGGCGATCACTCAATCATGATAAGGGGAAGGCTTAACAACGGGTAGCTGCTCGTTCGGATGCAAGGGCTATTAAGCCCACGTTTGAGAGTTCAGCTTATGTAATCCACAATCGTTGTGCATCTATGTAAAGTGTTTCATGACAAAACCACGCAGTCTACTTGGTTTGGTGGTAAAGTAAACACAATTGAATCCCGTAGCCAATACGTTGAGCTTTATTTATACGTATGCTTCTAATGGCAAGTCGCGTGGTTTGACCAATTCAGCTATCTAAACGCTAACTGTGTGGGGCAGGGCGTGCGCCAGCTCAATACGGCTCCATGCTAGAATAGGAAAACAATGTACGACATCCGCTGCCAAGAAAGGACCCAATTAGATTGCCAGCACTGTTTGACATCCTGTTAAAACATTATTCCGCAGCCCGATATCTGGGGACAGCCTGAATTATGTTGTCATGGTTAAGGCTATACATATATAGGCAGAGCCAAAAGACAAATAAGATCAAATGCCAAGCTTAAGAATGGCACAGTAAATTTCTGGTTTTGTTTGTAATCCTCACAATGATCCGCCTCTTGTGTTTTATAGTTTGGTGCTAAGCACCAAGTAGAAAACACGGGAGGCTTACCAACGAAAAGGCATCGAGTAACAAATGCAAAAAAGGATAGTTATTCTTCCGCACTGCACTTCCCTCCGATCTTACGTAGCTGACACCACGCCATATGCCACAGAGGGAGTAATCATAACAACTATATAGAATTCTTCTTCTATGTAACGGACGTGCCGTATTGTGGAAGAAGTTATGAAGAAAAAACAGCAAGAGGCCACTTACATCGTGTGCTTCTGACGCAAATACACCTCCACGCATCTGACCTCCAGATACGAAGACGGAAATAGTCCACATTGCCGTCTTCTCAATGAATACAATGACGTATTAAGAATATAAACATTAACATACTGCATAACAATAATGACGAAATGAAGATATGGCGATGTCGTAATGACGCAACGCAAAGTACCTTTGCGATGGCGACCACACGACCGGCGGCCTTCGCCCTAGTAAAACAGGCCGTGGCACCGGTTTGCCGTAGATTTTTGAACAAGCGAACGCGAACACTGAACTGACGAATGAAGTTCACAAACAGAAACCATTCATTCATCCATCGGGAGAGTGGAGGACAAAAAGATTAGAACGATCGCAGCAGAGGCAGCATCACAACATGATAACAGTATAAATGCAATAGGTAGGTTTAGCAATGAAAATTCATATAGTGCATGATGATGACGCCGTCGCGTCATACGCATGATTAAACATAGACAAGGACAAACTTTTACAAGGAAGTAGAAACTTGTATAAAGTTGGAAAAGAACCCGCATACGCAAGTACATTCAAGCCATTATCTCCATACATCCGCGAGCTATATGCAGAGTCGCATACCTCTATCGCATCCAACAGACTGTGTAGCGATCCGCCATAGCGATACCATGTCATACTCGCGTTGAATGAGTTACTCAATCCTATCGGAAATGCCGGTGTCCCGTTGAAATAATTCTAATAAGAGATACGCGTTAGAGACTATACTGAAATTTTCGTGAAAGACTACAGTGCGGAAAGTGCTACCTCGAAAGAGAAAATGCACGGAGTAGCGCAACGTGTTGCGGAGCTGTGTTCCCCCATCCTAAAGCGTTATCCTGACGGTGGATTGTCCTGCAACCTTTTTACAAACGCCACAGGATTGAGTGACTTCCAGAGTATCTTGTGGTATTATACATGCATATACACAATACATCTAGCATGAATGTTCTAATTGTGCCCGGCTAAAACTTCAGCTTAACGCTCTGAAGTGGAGGCTGGACAGGGCAGATCGGCCGCCGTGAACGGTAGGGTTATACATTAATTAGGATATATTAGGAAAAATATACATCTGTGAATATCGCATTGGGAGATATGATAACAGACATCTTGAACGGAGTTGCATGAGACGTCTGAGGGCAGTTCAGAAATCAACAATATGGATTTCTTCATGGAGTGGCGTAGTAGCGAGGAGGGTTCGTGGCTTCTAATTCCGCAAGAAACATACATCGATGATACGGTTTTGTACTTGCAAATTTGTTAGCAAAGTATATTGCTACTATTATTATTATGATCAAATGGTATGCCTACACATGACAAAACAATAAGCCTAAATAAGTAGACCGCAATGGAATGGGGAAATTGAATCGAAATTCAGCAGAAGTATAACAAAAGAAAAACGCTAAAATTCACAGTAATCATACATAGAAGTATGTTATGGTAAGTGCAAAAAGAACAAAACAAAAGCAGACGAAAAAGTAATCGAATTATAACACAAACAGCATGAACAAACCGTGTGGACAAATAAATGAGCAAGGGTTAATTACATTTTATGGATGTACTGGTGTCTTTGCTTAAGCTTTGTATAATTGTTCTCAAAGCTTCGGAAAAAATATAGTGGAAGCGCATAGAAACAAAATAGAAGGAACCTACATTAACCTACGTTTACGCAATTGTTTCTAATGTTAACACTAAGCTTTCCTTTCTTCCCAGCGGCATTGAAAACGTGTCTACGGCCAGCTTTGAATTTAGACCCTAGGTCCCTAGACCCTAGGACTGGGAGGTCATCACAGCGCTCTTACGGGAACGCATTTTTACAGACCTACTGCTGTCGGTAACTAAGTTCGATCATTGACTTCAGCAGACTGCGGCGGATTCGGATGAACTATTTTTTTCCTCTGCTGGCTTAGTTACCAGCATCTTAACGCAATTTACGGCGAAAATTATTTTATATTTGAGATTATTACCGTTGTTTTGTTATTCAGAATTATCCGACCGTAGGATTTCCACCTGAAAAAAACTGGCCCGATATAGCTGCACATACCAGCCAGAGAGATAGGTAAGTCTACGATTAGGACGCAAAGCAGACTTACTCTCTATGGAGAACTGAGCTGATATATGCCACAGCGTTTACGTATAACGCGTAAAGGAAACAGCAACGCGCGATCATAGGAAGAATATATACGTTATGAACTGCTTCACAAGCGCAACGTATATCTGTTCATAGGGCTCCCACTACCTTTAATTGGTAAATATAAACATGTTTCACTTATGGCTGGAAGAGCTACAGGTACCTGGTAAAAGTATCGACACAATATCGGTGACCTGTTTTTAATAACTGATACAAACAAGCACGATTTTAGTAACAGCACCACGATACGTAATTAATCATCGTTGTTAATTGATCTGTTGTACGTATGGCACACGAAGTCGCCCACTTTTAATGGCGCAAGCATTTTTTAAGAGTGTTTTTAATTTTTCTCTTAACTTAATGTGATCAAAAAACAAAATTCATCACATACGTTATCTCTAATAGTACAGATAGATCCATCCACATGTTTCTAGAAAAATACCGGTACTCTAAAGCACAGTGGATATGACGAAAACACGAAATAATCACAAGCTTTAATTGTGTCCGAAACTCCAGTTCGTAACGGTACCCTTATTGATGACCCAAGAAAAACTAACGCTACTTAATATACTTACTAATACTTAATGAAATGCATAATTGAACAGGAAATAGAAAAAGGACCCGTCCACACGATGATGACATCTAACACGCATTAGCTCTCAATGGGATCAATATCTTATAAGTCTTTCGGGCTCATTTGTCGTCGTAGCAGCAGCAGCAGCAGCAGCAGCGGGCCTATCGGCTGCCTGTGCTATCCATGTTGTTTTTCGTAGCCTAGATCTCGTCGTATGGAATAAACTCCAATTTAGCGACTAACAGCAGCAGGCAGATGAGTTCTGTGATGAATAGGATTATACCTCTTCTAATTCAACGGCGTTCGAAAACTCCTCTATTATCAACAACATCGTAACAAAAGTAAACTGAATTTGATGTTCTCCTTACCCAGTCCGTCTGCTGATGTGGGTAGTTTTCCCGCCTGACCTCTTTTCGTCCAGCGTGCATCAGCCATTTTGCACGAAGTGCCGCTAAAGACGAATGGCGTTGTTTGCTTTAATCGTACCACACAAGTGTTTCGTAGCTGCGATACATTACTACCAGTCTTTTTCGTGCTTCTGTTCGTCTCCTCGTCGCTGGAGTTACTGTGTCTCAGGACAGAGGGCAGGCACAGCTAAGCTGTGTCCGTCAACCTTACCAGTGAGAAAGACACGTCTTGCCGGGTGTTGATAGTTGTTCCAATTTGTCGTTATGCAACCGCAACAGCAGCACGGACAACAGCAGCAACAATTGCCGCCGGTGACTCGTCAACATGTAAGTTCGCTCATCCATCCACCTACCGCTGGGGAGAATATAACTTGAACCCATTGACCGTAAAAGAAAAACTGCTAATAGTCTTTGAAAGATCATAGTATGTAATCAAAAGGGTACGAACGCGTACTAATAAGCGGCTGTAGTGGTTGTGTACAGATGATAGCCATCTAATCGATGCTGACAGCTAGTTCTGTATGCGCACGCACATGCCGTATGCATATATGGCTGGTTACATGCGTTAACCATGTTAGCGAAGAGTCGGGTTACTGTCTTAGTTAAACGATACAATAACCTGATATAGTGGTATCGAATATGGCGGCGGGCAATCGTTTGGTGCCAGGTGGAAAAGTTGGAGTGACTAACTTTCCAGTGCACAACCACATTGGGATAAAAGATAATATAGTGGATAATTCGAAGCACGGGATGCGGAAGCTTTCCGAGTGTGAACTGAAGATATCTTAAGAGCCATAAGGCACAATAACACATATCTTTATTATAATAATTATCTAGACGCTGGACGGAATATTTTTCCAAAGTACAACGCATTTCAAAATATTACCCACACGGCTGGAAAGATCATAACATCTTCTTATGGTATCCTGGATACGACAGTTATATTAATCACTCGCTTCCTGGTAAACTCATGCAGATGCGTATTTCGACTACCGACTACAGGTCGTAATATTGCAGAAATGGTAATTTCACTTTTTGAAATGTGGCTCGCCATATAATAATTTCAAAGTAAGTTTAATTAAACGTATTACTTCATAGCATTACAGATATCGCTTATCTCAATCTGGGCATAGTGGGCTTATTGATGCTTATGGAAGTTCTATACCGGAGACAGGTTACAGATGAATTTTAG
Source organism: Varroa destructor (assembly GCF_002443255.2). NCBI lineage: Eukaryota > Metazoa > Arthropoda > Arachnida > Mesostigmata > Varroidae > Varroa > Varroa destructor. Next base: position 16,026,071 of record NW_019211459.1, on the reverse strand, counting down.
TGATTAAGTTCAACTGATTGAACTTGACCTTTACCCCTTCCGCAAGCTGACGTTTACAATTAATAGCACTTTTTTTTTTTATCAGTCAATAACTGCAAGTTTGTGAGTGTTTATACTTCAGCAAACGTTGTATCTTCGTGCTGGCTCGAACTATTATCGTAAACGCCTTTATATAGAAGCAATAATGGATATTTTTGATAGTGTAGTTATGTTCACCATGTTTAATTTTGCTTTGTTAATGCCGAGGTTCATTTAACATCAAGTTCCCTTATTATGCCCAAGCCCCAGATAAACCTAGAACAGCCTGCCGCTTTTTTCTACAAATAGAACAGTAAGTTTCAGAGAGAAGTAATTTAACAATAACATTTTTATTTTTAGCATGTTGCGTAGATTAACAAATGCGCAGCATAAAACAAAATCTCTATTTGAAGAAGTCAGAGGTCACGGGCTCAAGCCCCGCCAGATACATATAGTACACAACGAAGAAACAAGATAGGCTGTTTGGTCGATCATGTGACAATTTACAATTTGAATTTTTCAGGATCAATCCGGAGGAATTATGGACCTTGGCCGCTCAGAGGCGTGGGCCCGCCCTTTCAAATGCGCGATCTGCGGGCGTCGAGCAGCTGATAAGTTCACGATTGAGCACCACGTACAATTTGGTTTGCCTATCTCATATTATAACATTTACTATTATTTAAAATACTTAAGTAACATCGTAAGTTAAATCGTAAATTAAAAAATCTCCTCATATCAATCATAAAGTTGTTGAGGATAAGTGCCTTTATGTTTTTACCTTACGTATATCCCGGTAGAGCACGGAGCACGCGATCGATTTATTTCGGCTTCGATGACGGCACATCAATTACGGCTTCCGGGTGCTACGCAAGCGGGTTCCCAGTCGTATGGGCCCCCGTTTAGAGGCCCCGAGGATGGGATTCAGCCGCGAATGTACGCTTCGCCCTCGTCTGTGCTAAATCCGCCGCGCTACGTTCAGCAGGCATTGAGAAGTGCTTCCGGGGAGCTTCTCGGCTGGAAAACGTACGGACACGGCAAAATGAATAAATTATACTGCTTTGTGACGAGTTTTATCGTATGTATAAGGAACATACTTGAATGATTAAGTATTTGTATGTCGCATAACGTTTCAGGTCAAAAGACGCATTAAGCGAATTTAGGTACGTATAATATCCAGTTTCGAATAGAAATGCTATTCTTAGACGTCCAGTTTATGAGTGACTTGCTGTACCATTTTAAGCATAGCCGATAGTGTGATGTAGACGATAATGCCTCTAATGGTCATCTCAGAAACAATGATTCCATGTAAGGACTTAAGCTAGACGACTAATTTCCCTTTAAGCTTCGAAATACAGCGTTCGGAACTCGCACGTACCTAGTCATTCTAGCTGAGCCCGGTAGTTCCTTATTCGTGCTGAAAAAATTCTCAGGCCAAAATACCCTCATAAGGATTAGCTATCCTTTAGCCATCATGATAACTATTGAGAGAGAGCGTGCATAGTTTGGATCTTCACATGCAGAAAATCATTCAGCGAATATTGCAATTATGATTAGGTATTAACAAGCAAAGAGTGTGCCTTTGTAGATGTTCAGGAAATTTATCATTTTTTTCGTGTCCTTGCTTTCCGTCGACCTTTGCGAAGCCATTGATTTTCGTAAAGGTGTTGCTTTTAAATACGAAAAGATTCCTGACGGAGCAACCCTGAGTCGTTTCGTGAAAGACAGGGCTTTCAAAAAGCCTATCTCAGATTTGTGAATTTTTATAAGTCTCTGATGTAAAATTTCAGCATATCTTAATATTAATTATTGAAATAAAGATCACATGTACGCGGGTTCTAACCTGGTATAAGACAAAAGCTTTCCAAATCCTGTTACTGAGACGATTCGGCGAATCAAGACACAAAATTAATCCTGTGTCGTCATTTCAAAGAAAAACTAAGCGAGGTTAAATTAATTAATGATTTTAAATTTATAGTACTCGGTGGGACTTTGATTGATGCGAATGATTTCTTTTTTTTTTCCAAATAAGTCGTTAAGGTTCGATATATTTAGCATAAACATCACTTAAGCTTCGAACCGAAAATCGTCAATTGTGGCTGATACTCTTTAACAGTACACTCATGTAAGCTAAGCTGCTTCATTTTTCTGTGTTCGTTTACTTCGGAAAGTGTCATCGATCCTGGATTCTCCGAGCGATATGCTTCCAGCCGCCCGCTTGGGCTTCGTAGCTCGATTAGGCGTGGTTCCAGCACGATTACAACTGCCGGCAAACAACACCTGTGGACTGAACCCTTCTGTGCACAGCAGACTACGTCAGCTGGAACGCTAGATCACCTGAGCATGGCTGGATCGAGCGTGGAAATAGATCAACGTCACTACCAGACTGAATTGGCTTCCGTTGAACGTGGCCAGTCGTACATGACATCTGGAGCATCAGCTTCAGGCCAAATATATCCTCACGGAATAGTGGGTCCCGCTGCAGACCTTCAGCGCTCACTGCAAATAGCTCGACCATCACTTGATGCTCAGCGGCAGTCTCACCCAATGCCTGCACCATTGTTGAGTGGTTCACGCTACGTGCAGATTCCTGGAGCGGGATCTCCGGCGGAAGATCATCTTCAAGGACAATTAGCAGGACTATCGGGATACAGTCCGTATCACGCACAATTGTCACAAATATCTGTAACCTCGGGATCGATAAATGGAGTACTCGACGCAAAAGCGTCTTCACGGCCCGCTGAAAATTCGTCCTGCCAATCACAGGCAACCAGAGGGACATCAGAAAGCGTACAACGTCATCTCCAAGTTGCTGCATCACAAGTTGATCCATCTCAACGAAATTCATGGCTGTACACGGCATCTGCCTCCGCCTTTAATCAACGTGTTCATCCATATACCCCCGGCCACCCAGTAGACTCTGCACCAATGTCCAGCGAACCCTCAACTCGATTACCCATGTCGCTGTCCGATAATCCGTTGACGCCAGGGGCTCAACCGATAGTCACGCAACTGTACCCGTCAAACAAGAGCGGACAACTTGATGAACAGACTGACGGAAGCTGCTCCTCTAGCCAGTCAAAACATCGCAATACGACTTCTGCGCAAGCTTCGTATCTAGATAGTCGGCGAGGATATCTGCCAAGTGGGTCATATTCAAGTAGCCAATACTATCATTCGACTGAGGCTCTTCCAGAGCAATTCCGCCCTCAACCGGACAGTTTACTTGCTTCTTCAGAAGGCGATCGGGCTAAGCAAAGTTCGTCCAGCTTCACGGAGCTGGGATCATATGCTACTGGACCGAGACCCATAGCATCCCAGGATCACTTCCCTGACAATCAAGGAAACGCATCAACAGCGCCAAGCGGCCAACCGCAGGTTTCTCTTTATGAAGGGAATAAACATCTTGAACAAATATCGCACCCACTTCCGGGTTCGTCTGGACAGAAAAAACGAGATAGTCATATAGTCGACCAATGCATAGACAATTCTCGACACGAATTCGCAAACTCAGTTTCATTTCAACCAAACTACACAGCGCACGGTACTGGTACAGGACATGAAGCTCATACTCAACAAGGGCCTGCCACTACCGGAGACCAAGCCCGCTACCACGACACAGGTGTATTTACTAACACTGAGCGTGGCGGGCTATATCCCGATGAGCAATTACAGATGTCAGTTAATAATAAAATAGAAACTGTATCGGAAAAACGTGAAATTTCGGAGGAATTTGAATCAGGCGTTTTTAAGCGTCGTGAAACAATGAATCACCGCGAGGCCAATCGGGGGGAGGACAAGGAAAATCAGGAAGACACGCCCTCAGAATCGCAAGGTTTGCCTGTCGCGTCGACGGCGCTTTTTTAACAAATAAATACACATATCCATCTTGGAACTATACTAATTAAATTGACTAAATCAATTGAATAATAAAATTATAACGCCCAGACCCCGTAGCATGGCAGCAATTTAGGTGGCCTTATGAAATAGCTCATGATCGAAAGAAGCAACCTCCTTTAAATGGAGTTATCCTATAGCTTCGTATATATTTTATTCATTATGTGATGAACATGTAATTTCTACGCTGATACTTCCACACGATTCCTCAAAACATCCGTCAAATTCTATTATAAATCAAATTCCTACAGGGCTTGTATGAAAATGGCAGTCATCTTTTATCGTAGAGTCAAGGTATATGATGTTCCTCATTTCATGCATTGTCTACTTCGGCTTTGCAGAGGGCGAATCAGACGAAACCGTGCAGTCCATGGTAAATAGCAACCGTTGCCGACGATGTGGTTGTGCTGTTCGTGGCCAGTGTGATAACCCCAGTTCATTGATTGAACCGGACAAGATAATAATTATCACGAACTCCAGCTCCGCGTCGACTAGTCAAATGACGGTAATGATAAACGTCAACCTTTATACTACGCGCTCCTTCGTTCCGATCGTCCGTTCGTAATTTAACATTGATATTATTGTTATATCAAGCTATAAGTACGTACTATCACAGTAGAACATTCAAGAAAACTTACATTGGATGGGTAAAGATCGACTATGAGATCTATCTGTTTTTATTGTTCTATTCACATTGTGTAGGTATGGTGTAGGAAGGGTGCCCTGAATCAGCGATGCCAGACTTTTTCTGCTAACGAGCGTAACCTAGGTGGATGCTATAAGTTTTTACATACACAAATGTGCTAGGTCAGGTCGATATGGCTCGCAGTGCAAGGTTACCTTGTTTTGTGTGCAGCGGTAGAGAATCAGGGAAGTCACTCATCGCTAGCTCATGTCATACTGAGTCTAATACTGACAGAACCTGGCAGAAATAATCGAAACTGTTATTTTAAAAAAGTCATTAAGGGACACGCTGTTGTTTTTAGTTCATCTACGTTTACAGCTATAACTTTGAATAGTTTCTCATAGTTAAATTTTAGCTTAGGCTATCACTAGTAATAGCCACTGCTGAAAAATAAAAACATTTTTCTCATTTTTTAAACTCAAAGTTCAAGTAACGTTGGCAATTCCCGATCTGACTTGTGCGGTTTGCAAGTGAGCTGTTGAAAACCTCCAATTATACCTGTCTCATTAAAGATTACTGATGGCGATGGGGTACAGGACGATGCCTCCGAATCCGCACCCGAAGTCGTGTTACCAGATGCGTGCTATGACCAGCCTACCGGCGGAGAAAACCAGACAGAGTGCGCTGATGATCACAGCACCATTGGCCGGACCGATTCAGAGGACTTCAGTCGTCTAGTTAAAAAAAATGAGGAAGATCCTCCCTTAGTTAACGGAGTCGCCGATGAGGCTCGTCTTCTGCCGACTATTGATGACCCCGAACACATAGAACCCGACCAGGAGGCACCTATGCCAATTCAACCTAACTTACAGACACAGTCAGAAGCTAAGGATTGTGACCTTGCCTAATAACGTGGGTTCTATTTTTGACCTGATTGCTTTTGTCACAGAGTATAGGCAGAACCATAACCCTTACCTAATTTAAATACTGGATAGATTTATGGTACGGAAACATCTAAGCGTAGTAGTTAACGTTGAGTATTCTATGATGGTTTTGTTAAAAAGTATAGGTGTTCCTGTTTAGAGCACAATTGTATTTTAGATACTGGGGCATCTTTACTTCAACAATCTAAGTGCAATACATTTAGCCTAAAAGTTGTAGCTAGGTAAACATATGGGCAGTGACTATAGTGTATACTTTTTGCGCTAAGTGAGGCCGTTCTCGACATACAATTGCAAAAAGACAGTATTACATTAATTTCTATATACTAAAGCAACTCTCTCCCACAAAAACCCATGATCAATCGATGATTTGTTTGTTAGCAAAGTTTTTGTGCCGGACCTTGTGCATAGTAGCGTGGCTCCTGTATATTGGAGGCTACTGACTACATCACTGTTTTGTTTATACGAATTAAAACCTGGTCAATATATATTTACTTACATATATAGCATACAGCCTATCGAAATAAATAAAGTTATATTTTTAATACTTGTTTAAAATGTTTGAGTTTATTTTTCAGAGGATATAGATTTTTGCTCTCATAAGTGCATTAAGCAGTGTCTAATTCCTTATGGAAATTGACTCATGAAAGATAAATTCCTCAGTCCTCTATACTGAGGTAACTTATTGCGGCGTTATACGTCTGGGTTAGCACTTTAACACAAATTTGAACTTTGAAACGACAAGTAGTTATTACGTAACTAGTTCAATAGACGCTGCCGATCCCTTTGTCTGCATTTTTTTTTTCTAGACACACGATACAAAACACCGACGAAGGTCTAGTACCCTGTTATACAACAGATGTGTAGGAAGTTTGTTTTTTGTTTTATAAACACTGACAACCATTCTGTTGGTGACACCAATCAGACTGAACGCCTTAGAAGAAATTGAAAAAAAACTGTGTTGTTGTTAGCGTGCACCCCTTACTAACTGGGGAATTTTGCTTGTCCTTGGCCGTCTTCCTTCATATCATATCATACCAATCGCCTATCGATAAGGTCACCATTGTGGTGTATTGACTTTAATTATACTAGATTATCGAATATTTACAATCTTAAGACTGTTGCAGATAGTAACAATAACACTTTGGTTGTCGTACGTCGAAATATTACATCCCTCAAAGGACTAGCTCGGAATAATACTTTCATAAATTTCCATTACATAATTTTTTTATTACATATAAATCAAGCGTGATTGTCAAAATATCATATCGGATACACTTCTTTAGCTCTTTATTTGGAAAGGGCATTACCTTCAGGATCGAAAGTACAAAAGAAAAAATTTGATAGTCTTAACTTACATAAATCATGCTCACTATGATGGGGGTGATCCGCGTTGCGTTCATCCCCCTTCTCCGTTAACAATTTTAGCTTTTCAAATACGTGACAGGTAGTGGTATCCTATCGCTCGGATTGCATATTGTTCAAGTTGGACCCAGCCAGTTTCGGGATACAAAAAGCTGCTAACATTTGTGCCCTTGACTAGAAAATTATTTTCAAAAAACGTGTATTAACAACTTACTTGGATAAAGAATAGTTTTTGTTCGATCTGTTCAGTCGTTATTTCCTATCTGCATCTGCTGACTACTTCTGGATGACTATAGATGCCTCGAGTATTTGTGCCACTTAAAATTCGATGAAAATGAAGTTGTACCTGTGTGAAAACTGCGGTCGTCAAGCAAGCCTCAACGATATGCCAATGTTCGCAGCCTATAGTAGCTAGTCAAAGAGCTTTAATAATCATAATGTTCTTATATACATATATTTAATAGCCCTTCCAAAATAAAATAAACAATGTAAATACCCAACAAAATAAACAAATGATACAGACAATGGCGATCTTCTAAATAAAGCAATTACTACTAGGATTATCGAGAACAGGCCGCCAAAAATGCACCTTAACTGCGTATTCGGTTTGAGTTACCGTTGGTGCTTAAGCAATAGTTAAAGTTTTCCTTATGTGCAACAAAGAAATGTGACGACACCCTAACACAGCTGGCCGTTTTAACGCCTGTAGAGGAATAGTAAGCAGCCAAAAAGAAGTCTGTCTGGTCAACGGTCGTACACGCACGTGCGTAGAATGAACAGTAATTGAGAAGTTGTTTCTTTTCCAAAATATAACACGTACGAGCAGACGGTAAAACAGTCTGCGTTTGACGAGCCAATAACTGCTGATCTTCTGCCTGGGCCATGATCTGTATACCGGAACAAATCACAGCTGACTAACGATTAGACACTCCCGTCAGTCGTAACCTTGCCCTAGGTCAGCTCACCTTTACACCGCTATGTCTGTACATAATATTTTTTACAACTAAGTGTCTTTACTTCTGTGTCTAGCCTTGTCGTTAAGCGTTGCTTCAGATATTCATCTCAAATGAATGCCGTTAGATAGCTTTCTTTTATTATTCTGTTTTCTCTTTCAAACTATTTTAGGAATACCAGGTGTACCCGTATACACTAGTATACATACATGTTTACATTGGGTCAATGAGCTTTGATCGAGTTTGCGCGGATCAGCTCGCGAGACAAGGACCAGCTGAAGGGCAAAATTCTGTTTCCCATAGTCTACAGAGAGTAGGCCTAAGCCAATGCATCATATCTATGGATACAGACTACCGCGACGAACATTTCGAGACTGTATTAGCACACCAAGGGCAACAGCTGAGCAGTAGTCGGTAACGGTCATGGTATTGGCTGTGGCGTCGTCCGCCGCAACAGCAGCGGCAGTGTTATAGCTCGACGTTAACCGCAAGCCACAAGAGCACAAATTGCGAAGTATCTGACCGTAAAGAACAGCCGACGGCTCGGTCCATTCCTAACGATGATCTATTTAAATCGGCAACCACTAAATGGCGTATCGGCCCATCGTGTTACTGCCAACCATAATACATTTCGTTGTTACTGTAACTGCCAGAGCCGTCGTTGCTAGCGTGTCTTTAGGTCCTGACCGGCCTTGCCGCTGAGGTAAGATGCAAAGGTACATCGACCGCGATGGTAGCCGTCCTTCGATTGAAGCACGATGCCACAGGCACACTTCTGGCTTATTCAACTGAGGCATTATCTTCCACAATTTGCATGTAAATATTTCAATCAGGAGTGCGTTCATACGATGTTGCTGCCGACAGCATAATAGAACTTTTCATTCAGATCTGCCCGAACGTAATTATATGCAAGCGAGCGATCAAGTGAAGCCTCAGCGCCCTGTCGAGCCTACTCTATCGCCTTTTGATCCGCATTCAAGTTCGAACGAGGCCCCGATTATGCCCGTCTATGACAGCTTTAGTCTTGCCCTGTCTATGAATATACTCACAATAGATTGCACTACATCTGAGTCGTACTGCATGCCTAGTCCCCGGAGTCTTGTTGTTGCGTATGCGTTCCCCCGCCAGGCGGCAGTCAACTTCGACGGCCGCTCTTTAAGCCGTGAGGGCCTTTACTTGTTCATCTCCCCTTCGCCTTTTGGTTCTGGCGCTACAGCTATTTGCACGTTTACAGGGTCGGCATCCTCTGTTCGTTCGACTCTCAAAGTTATCTTCACATGCTACTGTAATCACAAGGACAAGGTTGCAGTGTAACCGCGCTACTATTATAGTTTTTCCATTAAGTTTGAATCGCTTCTTAGACTCGCGTCTCCAACCTTCGGTTGCCGCTACCGCCGGTGGCTGTGGCGGCTTTTGAACTTGCGGAAAAGACCAGTCAAGTCCGCACGTGACTGCTGCTCCGAATCCAGAAAGCTTGAGACTTGAAGTTGCTTGCGTTCCTGACGAACGTACCACAAAGACAGCCTAAGCAAGAGTAGCGTAAACGAAATACTACGATTGACTGAATAACCGGCTTGTCTCACACACGTCGGTGCCAGCCGACTCTGACAAACGAGATTGTGTAAGGCTGAATGCGCGGGCATGATCACCGACCGCATGCTGACGGCGCGTTGCTGGTCGTAAAGAGAACAATGCTCATAGAGAGATACGGATGCAGGAAATTATAGCAGACCGAGTCAAGGCTGTCTCAAAGGTGAAGCGTTGATACAGTTCTTGTGAATACCCCGAGCGAAGTGCTTAAATATAATAATACGCATATTAGACAGGTGGCAGAAGTTATTGGAGGACCTGACATTTATGCTGGTGCATAACCTAAGCAAATCTTGCGTGGCCTAAAAAGACGACACGGTGCTCGTAGGCTTCGTTGGAAGCAAGTAAATAGATTATGCAAGTGCCAAAACGCTGAGCGAAGACAAAGGGGCATTTGGGACAATTGTGTTGTGTATGGTGCCGTTAGTGGATTTTGACAAAGCAATCTTAACCAATTCCGTTCTAGGATTCATAGTTAATGACATCGTTTAGGACAACTACTACATCAGAGTGAGTCGTTTCATTGGAAATATTGCACACGATCATGTAACAAATGTTAACAATGTGACTGGATAGAGGTACAAACAATTAGTACCTTTTCAATAGATGCCTTATAATATTGATATGATAAATTGTCGTACTTTAATAATCATAATAAATTAATTTTGGCTCTGTTTAGGCTCTTTTGAGTAACGGTTACTAGGTGTCTTCTTACGTCTCGCCGTTGCTTTTTCTTTATTTTTTTAGACCGGTCTATTTTTATCTCTGTCGAACTGGAAACGGACCCGCGGGGAGGATCACTTGCCTATCATACTTTGAATAAGAGAATCCGAAATGTCGACACCAAAAAAACAAAATGCAGTCCTGCCTGAGCATGTAGATTTACATGCTCTACTTCGATGACCATGCGGCCTTCCGACGAAAATGGGTCTACCAAAAGACTCGCTGAAAAGTCTTATTTCTGGAAGAAAACGACGGTGCGATTAGATGAGTGATTGTCGATGATGGTAAAGACAGAATCCCATGAAATACGTAACAAGTAAAAGTATGACGTATAGCTGGATCATAATCTGAAGTAAACTTTTCTACGGAGCATGAAGGCGACGATCTTTTGCAGCGTCAGCCGTGCTAAGCCTCAACTGTCCCGTAATTAATTTGGCATCGTTTTTGAAGTAATCTTCGCTGCTTGTTTGGGGCTCGCCAAAACTTTGACGTTGGTCTAAAAAGTGGGTCAGACCCAGTGATAAGAACAATTTTATCGCTGTGATAAACCTGACCAGGCCACCTTGAACATGTCAACTTTCCAATCAAAAGCGGTACCTCGTTATGTAAGCAGCAGTCGCGCGTCTTACTTTTATACGACGCTTCTTTTATCACGCTTAAATAGCAGGAATCTGTTTTTCTTATTTTTATTTAATATTACATATTATTATTATTAATATTTTATTTAAGTAGGTTTTGATTAATAATACATTTTTAATAAGCGAGTGTACAAAGTATGCGTCCGAATAATGGTACCTAGAATTTCCTGCATCAAAGGAACTTAATTGGCTGCCTGTTTCGTAAAACCGTTTTACCTGTAATATGTTGCCCGCTGATTTAGCTAATTTTATTTGCTGAACGCAATAACTAAAACACTGCTCAGAATGGTTTTTCTAAGGTATTCTTTCCGGCCAGCTTACTCCCTCAGCTTGCGTCCTATCAATTGATACGAATAGTTATATCGTTTAGTCATCAAGACATTTTGTCGATCAGCTTTTCTTTCGTAATTCTTTCGAATGCAATAGATATACTCCTGGGTCCTTTAGGGAAAAAGAGATTGATAGAGTTTACGATGCCTTACGCACTGAACGACCCCAATTGGCACAAGTATGTCACCGAAAGGCCACAGCAAAGGCTAGCTGCATGTAAACTAGTTCTAGCTTCTATGAAAAAAAAAAATGTAGTTCCATGCTAGACACTAAACGGTGGCTTTCTGAGTATAAGTAGCTCGTATGGTCTGCAACTACAATTAATTAATAAATTTACATCAATAAAATAAAGATTCCAAACTCTACATTCGATCATACCGTTCAGCGTTGTTTCAGACAACTAATTCTCAGCGTGGAAGGAAACACGGCCTTCTCGAGACATATACAATTGTATGCACGTTTCTCTGTGAAGCTCAAATACACCGCGTAATCTCAAACATCCGCAGTCTGAATGGTCGATGTCACCATATCACCACCGTCTCCATGGGGGCCATTTAAACAAAATTCAATATCTAGATTAGTTTTTTTTTCCCCCATTGGTATACGCCACGACATTGTGACGACTTAGCGGAGCCTCAAATGAACTATCCTGCTTTCTACCTTACAGTTATCAGAAATGTATGAGATAAGCTATTCTACGTTTTTCTGCACGTATCGGCCATATCTCGTAATTAGAAATATAGACCGACTCCGTTCTACCGCTGTGACATTGCAACAATTAAACGCCTTGTTGTGTTGTTGTAAATGGCAGAAGCCTATTATTGAACTAGCTTGCTTAGCAGCTTATATATGAGAACTGTTCTTCTGAGACCGAAACACTTCTTTTCAGTCGTTAGTGAAGTGCAGTGTCATATGCTCGACATACCCAGTTTGCCCAGGTCATCGCCTCTGCTTTTACCAGCTCGTAGTCTTCGCTAGCTAATGCTCTCAAGACGAAATATGGCTATTTATTTGTGTCAACAACCGTTTCAGTTAGCTCTATCGCTAGAAACAACTATCTGTAAATAGCCCCTGAGATATTGGATAGCAAAGCTTGATACTCGAAAAGATTAGAAGCTGATTGATGGGCTGCCACGAGGGATTGACTAACTAGATGACCTTTGTGCGTCGTGAGGCTCTACGACGAGCCCGAACGAAGTAGCGGGATTGCTTGAAAACTGGGTTTCGTGCTAGTTGCGTCATCATCTGAGCATTTTCGCTAATAGTGCAATTTTCAAGTGACGTGTGGTGAGTTTAGGTTAGCGTTCGGGTCATTCGGCCAAAAAATAACGCTTCCTTTTTAACGGCGCACGCAAACGCGATAATTTCTCAGTGTCTTAGAAACTGTACGTGAAATCCACCCATAGTGAGCCACATGGGACAATTTCTAAACCCGATTATGTTTCAATTTCTGATATTTCAACAAAACTATTATTCATAGATACGGAAGCGTCTATTATAGATAAGCAAATAATTAAGCTGCTGGCAAACTACCTTCTTGAAGAATGAACTCACCCGTCTCCTCAAAAAAGGACGAACTATTGGCTATCCTGATGACGACCCAGAGATCGCATCAAAAACCAAAATGTTAATGTGAGTTTGGTAAGCGTGCTGTGATCAATTGAAGTGTACGAGTGGGACGAAACAGTGACAAAACGGAAACTGGGCTTGCTTGGGAACATTTTAAAAACGTCCGGCGTATTTGAGTATGCGAAGAAGCCGAACCGAAAAAGTGACGACCGTCTATTTGCAGTCAACATTTATACATTGATCGATAGTTCCTGGGATAGGCAATCAAATTAATGTTCTAAGCGATAGTTCTGTAACGCCGAATTCAATCATAAAGCCGATACATTGGTATAGTGTACAAATCCGCCAAGTATCTATAAGCCCAGTAATTACTGATAAGCTAATAAGGCTCATTACGTGCTCAATTTAAAAAAAAAAAACATTTTCTTGAAGTATTGTTATTGTTTCTGAAAAAAAAGAGCCGTATATAGGCACACCTGCGCGGTTATGTACATATTTGACTCGCAGTAGGACTCGAACGTTTTGTATAGAAGACACATGCTCTATTGACTCAACGGTCCTAAAAGATGGTTACGATTAGAACTAATCTGACACCTATACGGGTGTAATGGTCTGGGCGAGATTTCTATTTTTTGCCCCAATAACAATGTCAAGGAACGACACTAATAGGTAAAGCGACTTCGGTGGATCGAATTTAAGGGATGTATGGTAGGGCCATCTCATATACGGTTTTAAAAAGTCGACATCGACTCATTTCGACCCAATGTCGAATACGTAGCCGAAGCGAATAGGCAAATAAAAAACGATCAAAAACTGTAGACCCCAATTTTCCAGGTGGCAAAGGGCACTTGCTTTTGCGTTATGCTCTTGGCATTTGTAGGCGTGACAGGCATACAGAAACGCGGAAAAGACCTTTCGAGGGAAAGTAAGTGGAGGAGCCTAGTCTATATGACTGCCTGGTCCTCGACTTAAACCTATACAGGTTATCCTGTAAAGTATTGTTAAAGTTTGACCGTTTCAAAAATTACCCTTTCGTACCTATGTCTCGCGTATTTAGACAGACACGTTTATTTGAACTGTATTTGTCCCCGGTGTGCGTTTATTACTGCTCAGAATCGCCGGTATGCCAGGCAAGACAAATCTTCCTGAAACGCTGGAATTTTTGATAGCTGAAATACAATTGGATTGTGTATGCACGTATCTGTCAATACTGTTTATGTCTCGACTGATTCGCAGAGATGTATCGAGCTAATGCTACATACATAGAAGATAGCATGTAATAGGACAGCTGTAACTAGTTCAAATAAGAGTGACTGAATTTTCATGCAAGGTTCAAAGCGTTTTGTAGTGACTGGGAAAGCAAGCCTTCTTGAAAAGAATTGCGCTTGAGTTATACCTTTTATGCTATCTAAAGAAAAAAAATAAAGAAACGTGGATATGGGTAACCATAATCACCCAAGGAAATAGGCCTTAAGGAAAGAAGTAGCAAAATAGGTTTTTTTTCTGTACATTTACTCGGGATATATAATCTGGCGCTTAGCGTGTTTATTTGTAGGGCAATTTCGTTTTATTTGAATAGACTACTCTTAAAAGCGAAAAGTTGTTGTGGATATAGCATTTGCCTCGTTCTTTTTTTTTATACACTAGTACCGTAATACTCGAGATACATATAGATCAGGAATTTGGGTTCTTAGGTGAAATGAAGGATTTCCTGACACTGCTCAATCGTTCGGACTCACTGAAGTTGGTTGCCAGCTTCGACTAAAAAAGTGACCACAAATCGCGATACTAGACTCTCTCTAATTACCTAATTTGTGTTGTCAGTATACTATCGTTTGCATGTGTTATATGACATGTAATACCATTATACGAGGGACACAAGTGCTTGCAAGCTATTTGTTAAAAATTCGTTCATCAGAACGGATCAGTACGCAAGCTCTGCACCAGATCCGATTAATCACCACTGAACACCGAGATCTTCATTAACAAAGATTAAGCGATCCTATTTTGTGTGTAGTTGGCTACTTTTTGAATATACACATTCTAAGAACTAGCATGGAAACACAACATACTTGTTACTATCTGCAGGCCCCTAAATATAATTAGGGTGAGGGGTCGTTTAGTTTTTCTGTGTACATAAGCCCAATATTTGTTTTTCAGTTGTCTGCCTGATTCCTGACTGAGTATCTGCCTGCAGTCTGGTGTATGAAAATTTATATATATTCATGGTGAAACTTAGCATGTGAATGTAGAGACTAAAGTTAAAAACTTACCACATTTGAATATTTGACTTTATTTAATCCGTTAAAGAAGGTGGCCATGACCATAAATCAAGTTTGATGTTAAATTTCTTTCAAACAAGAACAAATACTTCCGACATACTATTAGCCACAGGTTAACGTTGGCGCTTTTTCCAAGAAAAAATAGTTTTTCTCGGAAACCAACCCTTCTTCCTTAGGCATAGGCAATACAACCACTTCCGACCTAAAATCGTAGCTATCGAGCGTAGGGTTTACGCGGCTCCAAACGTCAATGCTAACATTTATCATCGGCTCTATTGGCCAGTGAAATATTACAATATCATGCGTTTCCTGAAAGTCTATGACCTTGTAACGCATTGATCTATCGTGCACGTCCTTCATTGCTGCTCCCCACTGCATCATGAAACAAGCTTTCATATGCATATGTTAGACATGGCTGCATAAAAGACGATCGTGACAGCTCCGCAAGTACATGTATAAATGGTAGCTAACAACGTTTCATTAATAACTTTCATTTTCTCAACAATTATCGAACCAAAATTAAACTACGGGCCAATAATCATCTACTTAAACAAACTCCATTGATTTCTCAAGTCATACAATCAAAACATGACGTTAATAACAAAACCTAGTCACGTATTTTACCCTGAACGCGAATTTTTGCGCCTACCTTCATTGTCGCTTTCCCGCGCACCCTTTGTGCGTTTTGACATTTATCAGGACGGCCGGTACAAATTGGCTGATGACCGATCTACATAAAGGAGAAAAATGACGTGACGTTGGCCTTCACTCTAATACCCATTCGAACGACTGTTTAAAAAGCGCTCAGTCCATTCTCGCCTCAAGAGAACGCGTGATGACATCAGCGTCTATCATCTAAGCTATTGTTGGCGGGTTAAGCAACTGCCGAGATCGCTGAAGATCTTCGGTGTTTACAAATCACGCAAAACGCCTATACTGAATCGCATCGCGCTTTCTACAAGAAAAAGACTTCTTAAAATCGGTGTGCGAACCAGACACAATACAAACTAAAGGCCGTAAAGACAGACCTCTTTTTTTCTAGAAGCTGAATCGGAACGATGTTTTTCCAGACCTCGTATGAGCGACTCCTCACGCTTCTTATTCAATCAATGTATGTTACGGGTACACGGGCCGAACCAACAAACGTAGCTTCGCAGTGTATCAGCTTGCTACTGGTCATATTTACATAGCCAGCCAATGGCTGCACGGGTTACCACAAAACGACAAGGCGAGCTTAACACCAGTGCGAGAGAGAGAGAGAGAGAGAGAGGCATCGTGAGCTTTACCCAGAGACATTCTGGCGTGAGCTCTTCTGCTTGCCACCGTTCTCGTTTTTACCAGGCAACAGTTAAATGCCACACGTATGTTGAATTCCCTAGCCGTTGGCCACTAGACCACGCTATTCACTAGCTTTCCGAATTGATTCGGACAATTCGGAAAGCCAGTGAATAGCGTATATAGGGTTAAGCGTCGCGACTGTTGTCAGAGGGGACGCGGGCGACGGTCACATAAAACACTGTACTTCTGTATGAATACAAGCTAAATTGACGGTCAATGCGTGTGTGAATGTGTGTGTGTGTGTGTACAAGAGAAAAAAAGCTAAAGCGAAAGAGAAAATTAGTTTAGGATTTATCATCTGGTAAATAATACCTGCTAGACGTGAAGCAACAATGAGCTATTTAGCTTTGTCAAGCCAGTATTAGTCCTCCACCGAAGTGGCAACAATGGCGGCTGTATCTAATGGGTATTGTATAGAAAATAAAATTTCGAAAAATGAACTCTTGAAATCGAGACATGCCGATAGACGACCTTTGGCAGCAACTTAGCGTTCACTAGGAACTTTTCATCAACTACTGCGGTAGACTGGTTCAAACTGTATTAACAAAAACAAAAAGTCATAAACATACGAACGATCTGTTCTCGACCGCCAGACATAAGCACGGTAAGTAGTTGTTCAAGTTCGTGCGTCGGGTCCATTGTGTGCCGATTATCTTTCAGGTGCTAATTTAACTACAAGCGAGTAGCTGACAAGATAAATAGAGAAATACTAGACATGAAGATCGATCGTGTCGCAATGAGCGTAGTTCAGCAAGCTTGTGCGTAAGTACTAGGATAAAAATGTCTGTAACGGTAGCCAATGGTGACCTCTTAATAACGGCAAGAAAAATTATACTAAAACACCGTTCCATTGGAGTCTTTTTCGTCACTCACCGTATTTCGTGCTCAAAGCTAGTGGGTTATTCATTGATCTCTCTCACAGCGTCGAATCCATCCGCAACGGCCTTACAAATACGGACGCGGTATAAATACTAGCCTGAGCGTAAAAATGCGTGAATTGTTGATGACTTCGCTCACTTAATACATTCTTATACACTTAAATATGGCACGGTGGCCTTCTAAATCTCATTTGCTTTGTGTACCGCTACCTATCTTCAGAGCATGGCGTAGTAGATAGACCATGGCGGTCTTCCGCTGAGGTTTATCTACTCAAGTCTACGTTTATCTCGACCTTAGTAAGCTCATACGAAGACCTAGACACTAGGCTCATCGAAACGTTTTCGAACAACTGAAAGGACAAAGCCATCAAAGGCCAACTAACCTTCATCCACAATAGCAGTCCGATAGAAAACCGAGACGTAATAGGAGAAAGAGGTTCTAGAAACATGCACATTGTCCTGCTTTAAGAAAAGTGTAAAATAATTGCGCCGTGCTAGAAACAACGCACGCAATCGGGTCGACCCACTGGCTACGTAACACATACAAGCTTAAGATTTAGCTCAATATACATATATTATGCCCCGCCGATAAAGGATACGGGTATAATAAAGACGACAACAGTGTCTTCTTGTTCATAGGTATTACCACGAAACTGTCTCGTTCATGAGTATTACCCCGCTTCCTGTTCTGCGAACTTCCTGTTTCTTCTCAACAAATAAGAATAGCAGCCATTGTTCTACAATGAAACATATAAATTACGATTTGAATTGTATAAAACTTACCGTTCTATAACTATAAAACTAACTCTATTGTACCTGTAGTGTAGGGGTATATTGAACTTAGACAATTTTGTAAGTTGGACGTCATATACCGTCATAACTGATCATAAAACGTCGAAGAGTTCCTAATAAACAGTGTTTTATTATTTGACAAAAGTAACGACTCAGAGTATACAGTAACCGCTGAGAGTAAAAATGTACAGGTAACATCTGCTTAAGCCTGGGAATAAATAAACCCGTGTACTCATTTATGTAAAATACAAATGGCAAATGTCTGTAATAAAATCGTAAAATAGCTGAGTGGAAGCATGTTTAGAAAGTGTTTTTACGGAATCATCTCCATACGAAAATTTACTGCGTTCAACGAATACTCCATTGTCTGTATTGATTAAAGCTTCATACCCGTAATATTCGACAACGAGCTTGTCCAAAGCTACTTAGGAAGAACGTCAGTCTCGTTGAAGGAAACGAACTTTAGACAGAACCTTTGGTTACGCATGATTCATGCAAAGCCAAATAAATGATTTAGTTTGTGTATGCTGAAGGTGATGAAATTCACTGAGGATTAATGATAACACTGGGAGAAGAAGATCAGTGTCCTACAAATACAGTTTAAGGGAGGATGGATACGAAGCTTTTGAAAACATAAAAGAACTGACTACATCTCAGGGCCTCAAACAGTAGATTGGGTCGCTGTGATCACGAAAGCTTTTGTGCGAAATAGAGCATGGACAATTCACGTCCTGGAGGGAGTCGCGAGGTGCATGTTTTAAAATCATAACAGTAACGTTGAAAACAAAGTAAGAAAGCAAAATGGGTTTCTCATGAGCTGAGTTCAGAACAGAGGAAAACCTGTGTTGTAGGCTCTAGAAATAATCGGCTATTACGGTCAAAAGGACATGGCTGGAAGTCATTGTTGTTATAGACAACAAGGCCTTGATATCGTTTACCAATACCTCGAATTTCTGTAAGAAATTAGTATACACTGAAGTACCGTCACTTTATCGCATACAATTCGAAAGCTTTTCGACCCACCGAATAGTTTCTGAAACAAACTATCATGAGATTTATGCTACTAACGTAAAATCTATCCGGATAACGTACGATTTCGGAACACCGACTGCAAGACGACAACCTAAGCACAGCCGATATTGTACCTACTACAGCCCCTTAAATAACAACTCCACCTCTAATTTACTCTCTATGCTTCGCTTATAATGGTGGGTCGCATATTTTATGGCAGTCCTGTTATAAACACTGCATTACTCTGACTTGATTCACATTGGAATACTTTAATGTGGTTTTGTGATATTTTACACGAACGGTCCAATGATCCTCCTTCTACCTACGAATATCTGAATGTAGCTCTGGTGGCCTTTACTCGATAGAGAGTATAAAGTTAACAATGTGGAGAATACCGTCCATTTTATCATTCCAGCCAATAATAGCGGTGCTCGAAACGCAAATGAAGAAATGTCTGTTACCCCCTCTGCTGAGAAGCCACACATCCAATCTTTATGTGAGCACTATCCAAAGGAAGTTAAAGTTGGCTGTTATGTGGATAACAGTATACGCTGAAGTGCAAGGTAATATCCGAACCATTTCTTCCAGATCTATTTTGCTTCAGCGATCATTGTTGCGGGTAATTGGCGGCGGCAATGAGTCATGCCGCTGTTCTCAGTGTGCCTCAGTTCTGTGTTTTGGCAAATGGCGCCCACGGCGTTATGCCGGTCGCAGAGGATTTACGCAGTGATACTGTAATGAATGCTAAGCAATAGAAGTGCCTGTTTAGCTGGCTTTCGGCATCAAGCGTTTGTATAGGGAGTGCACTAAAATAAATATAACGTTTTGATATTATGAATGGTGTGACCGATCGACCAACCCGAGGCTAACCAATATAAGGAATATTTGCAGTGTACTTCATTAGAATTACATTTTGACTAACAATGAAGTTAGTTGTGATAGGGATCTACCATGCGATAGGGGAAATCTGAAATGTATATATCTATCTGTTAAGGAATAGTAAAAATAAATGAACAAATCGATGAGGCGCAATAATCTGCTTAGGAGTGCCGGTAGTGGGTGCGTCATCAAACGCATCTACGTGATTAAACAGAGTCTTCGAAATTTTATAATGATCGTACATTTCAAGCTTGTCCGGGTTTGGTTAGCAATATCTGAAATGCCGACCGTTTTCTAATAGAGCTCGGATATTGATGAAAAATTATTATTTTGGGGGTTATTTGCTTGTTTAGGTGTAGGCCTATAAGCTGATTCCAGCACGAGCTAAGAAGACGTGCCCGTCCCCCCAGGAGAAACGGTCTCCTTACCTTAAATCCATGTCTAAACAAACCTTCTTACAAAGAATGAGTGCAAATGTTCAAATATGCATGTGT
>NW_019211459.1:15981930-16005651 GCF_002443255.2 Varroa destructor | reverse complement strand
TATATATACATCCTTTATATACAACATTTCTATGATCTATTTTTATTAGGCTCTAGATAGCTACGCGATATAACTTAGCTCTACGGGTCCACAGCTTATTACCGATAGCTCCCGGCAAAAGGCTGTCTAAGCATGTAGTACGTATTAAGATCCAAAGTTTCCGCGATATGAGTCACCTCAAACAATTTAAAGACGTAGAATTGACGAAGTAGAACCCCTCTCTAAAAGCAGGCCGCTTTTACATGACGTTCTTTCGAACTTTTCAGCAACGGCGACCCGATGTGTGAATCAACGATTGTTCTACCGCGGCCCAAACGACGGTCATCTGTCCAAGTGGAAAAAGCTCTTGTTGAGAAGGTATTATATAATAGATATGGAAAAACATGTAATTGAGCTAAATTTGATCGCCACTAAAATGTATCACTGCGTATTAAACGTACAATCTCTGTAATTTTTGGTTAATCAGACCAT
Organism: Varroa destructor; assembly: GCF_002443255.2. Taxonomy (NCBI): domain Eukaryota; kingdom Metazoa; phylum Arthropoda; class Arachnida; order Mesostigmata; family Varroidae; genus Varroa; species Varroa destructor. Next base: position 16,005,180 of record NW_019211459.1, on the reverse strand, counting down.
TGTCAGCAGGCAAGTTTTAGTCTTCCTTGATGATGAGGATTTAAGCGAAACGTGGGCAAAATTGGTGGCTAGCCCTTAGTCTCGTTCCATAATGTCGAAGAGAATTAAACTTGAAGACATACATAGGTATCACCATAATCTACAAACGCTTTTCGTTCGCTAAATAATATGTATCTGTTAAAAGATAGAGTATATAGCAAGCGGCTTCACTAGCGGCAGATAGATAGCGCCAAGAGTATGACTTTTAATACATAACATTCATCAAAAGACTCTCTTACAAGCCGTAACTTATATATGAAAATATTGATGAATGCGGGCTTTAATGAGATCTTACAAGCTCGCTACGATATTAGAGAAAACAGTATTTCGGATAGAATCCACTATAGGCTCGTTCACGATGTTATTTCAACACGTTTTCACGGTCAGTGTTTCGAGGGTCTCTAGCCTAAAACAAGCGATTTTTCTATATTCGTTTTCAACATTAGACCAGCTTACGTATTCCTAGCTTTCGTAATCAAACGCGTTATTAAAATTAGCGATTTTTTCTTCAGTTGCGGTAAGGATAACTGTTCCTACGCAGTACGTTGACGTAACGCGAGTAACGTTTTTATAGACTGCTTTAGAAAACACAGGCTCCCTAAACATGTCTTTTAGAACTACTTAAAATTAACAGTACGTACATATTGCTGAACCGACATGATGTAAGCATACGTGCAGTGAAACGAGTCTTTTTACATTCAGATAAATCTATATAACTAATTGAACTTTTCGTAGGCAGATCATCAGCTCTATATGGTCTTTAGGCGAACTGGTCGAATATCTGTTAAGTCTCGCGGCAACGCAGTTTAGCTAAACAGTTTGTTGCGTTGTATCTCCTTGTCAAGCCAAGCACACAGATAAGACCTGCACATAAAAACAACCTAACCTTCTGATCACCTAACATCTGTTTGTACACAGCACGTGGGTGTTTGGGAGATGATAAAAGGGTCTATTGTTTTGTACAGATCTGGCCAGGTATTAGATGTATGACATGATAGAACTTGCTGAAACGGTGTGTTGTTTACGGCCTTCGTTTGATAAAATCTGTTCTAACATTTTTAGAGAAAATGCTTTTGTTTGTATGAAAAACGCAGTACTTTCGTTTACTTTTTAAAGTCGCTTAAAAGCTCGTGTCGCTGATAGTCACTTGAAATTCTGCCTGGGCAGAATTTCGAGTGACTATCAGCTCAGGTCAGGTCAGGTATCAGCTCAGATCAGGTGACTATCAGAATTTCAAGGCCTTGTCATTCGGAAGCTTTTCTTCTACAGTGGCCAGCCATCGATAATGCTATTTCAGCGAAAAGCAAACCTAGAATCTTGAACATATCGAATAGGGTTTTTACGTCAGCGCGAAATCTTCAACCGGATAACGGTAACTGCAGAGTTGGGCCCACGTACAAACTGCATAATGGATAAAGGTCAAAACGTAAGGTTTGCAATAAAAAACTGATTTCTGAAGACGTCACACCGCTAAAAGGTTTATGTTGATTTTAAAACGCTGTTGTTAAGGTTATGTATACGTATATCTCTACGCTGTATGTGTACTGTCGGACTACTACCGTCAATGACCGTAAATTAATGATATTCAGTATCACTGTTAAACGTATTCGATGTCAAACGTTTATGCGATGAAGAACTACACGCTTAACCGGACAGTGGAGTATGGCTTAAACGAGATGCATGGCCTAAGCTTGTAGATTACAGTATCTAGCCTTCATAGAATTTTGCTGGGTTGTTGGGTAGCGGAGATAAAGCCGATAGAATTACGCTTCAAGACGGATCTTGCTATGAAAGACATCTGTTGTTTTTCCTTTGTTTCAGGGTAGACCATTGAAACTCTCCGACCGTCTTAGTAATAATCTTACAAACTTCAATAAACAATGCGCAATACTACAGTTTACCTTAGAACCGTCAATAACACTTGGGCTCGCGGGCTATTAATAAAACGGTGGGGAGTCATAACGATAGGACGCCTCCTGACTCTGCTCTACGGGTCGTTATCATTTTAGCTAAGCAGCAAATGCAGGATATCTAAAGAGCCGAGTTATGGCCTATACTTTGTATACTCTTACACGCTGGACGTAGGACTAGGTCCAAGTTGATATCGTGCAGGCATCCCGTTTTATCTCTAATTGGGCAAAGGTCCAGAAGCTGAATTCAGCTTCCGCCATCCCTATGTACAAGAAACTGCATTAAATGCTAAGCGCATAATGCATAACGTTACCTACATATATATTCAATATGTTTTTTATATCCGGATGGTCAACGGTGAATGCGAAAATCCTGCGAACTCTTTATTTTTCTGTTTGTTAACTTCTGGGAATGATTTTGGCCAACGCTAAAATTTCGACCAGCAGGGCTGTATTGCCCTCAGCTAATAGTGGCTATGGAAACACATGATTCAAGGAGATGGCCATTCAATTATCGGCGAAACTGTGTCCGTTACCAGCGCAATGACATGAAGTTCTGCCATAAGTTGATGCATCTATACGTATATATATATATATGAGGTTGTTCAGCGTGAAACGTGACGAACGTTAATCTCATACTTCAACATGACGCTGTTCTTTAACGGTCTACATTTTTTCTTTGTTTTCATATTTGACACGCATTTGCACTCTTTGAGATCTGAAACGTTCCAGTCAAATATCGCCACGCGAGCGCTCAACAGGCGACTTGAAGTGGGCCGTAGAGAATCGAAGGGATTCGACCAAATTCGATTTCGGAGCCACAAGGGGCAGAGACAGCTCGCCGTATAAACGTTATGTACGGTGAAGTTTTTGGAAAAGCGTGAGCCGTCGCCCGGAACAAAGGAGTTTGGTGGTAGAGCCTGTACGAAAAAGAGGAATAACTTTTATTGAGAAATGTTAAGAATGAAAGCTGTGGTGGAAATTGATCTATCTCAAAGTGTACACGAGCTAAACACGTTCAAGTTATGGGCGTTATTTTTGAGTATAGTAAAAAAATTGAAAAAGTAGGTATCGCGTGATTTAAGCGAAGATAAGATACCTGTGCCTCTGTTTGCGGTTCATGTTATAGCGGCAATTCATTCTCCCATCGAATTGCGATTTATAAGGAAAAAGGCTTTCTCCATGATAATCGCAGTGAATCAGCAGGACATCAGTCTCAAGCAAATGTAGAACTGCAAAAACTTATACTATCTGTCTAATGCAGGTATTATCGATATAACAGCTTCTTCGCTAGTTGTTTATCGATTACGGCTGAAGTATACCATAGAAATAATAGATGAAAAATTTTGCATAGAAATAGAAGTAAACCCCTCCTTCTGCACGACCTTACACCGCAAGAGTCGCCGTGCCAAAAATGCACGGGTTACAGTCGGGGCTTGTTTGTTATATGTATATATATGGCGACCATATTCGCCATTTATTGCTGCCACAAATTACCTCTTTTTCTTAAAAACCCCGACGATCAAACGGCAAAGAGTCATATACAATGTTGCATAGTTCGAATGAAAAGAAAAACCTAAATTTATGGGAAGAGTCCGAAGAATTGAGGTCCACTCTGTTACGTTTCGCACTGAACAACCCAATATGTATATATATACATATGTATACATATATATACATAATCTAGCGTGATTGGTTCTTGCTTCTGCCCGGTATATTGTAGATAAGCGGATCCTCAACAAAGCTAAGGTTAACATGGGATCGAACGTTAAATATAATTGTTCCATTATATGTAACTTTTCGCAGGTATGTCTAACGATTCGAAAGCCCAACGATGACGAAGACGGGTCATCTAATACGTCCACATCGGCGAGGTCGCCAAAAATTAAAGAAAACGAAAAGCCTGAGGCGGGTCGCCTTCAAAAGCTCAAAGGTAAACAGCGCCGCCTGTATAATACAGTATTTTCAATGGAAATCAGCTGAAATATTAAAGTGTTGCCTGCGATGCGTAAGTTAGATACGTTAAATAATAGTCGAAAAACAACATTTTTAGGATAGAACAACAGTAACTCTAAGGAGTAAGCCTATTACCTACGCCAGTGTTAAATCTTTCGATGGCTACAATGAACGATATGATCTGTAAATCAATCGATCTCCATCGCTTGTTATCGTTAGATCGGCTAGGCTTCTAGAGTCTAATTATTCGGCCGTTAGTAGGTCAAAGGTTGTCAATAGAGACGAAAGATAAATTCAAATTCCAACGCAAGACATGCCAATGTAACTCGAAAAGCCAATAGAGACAGAGGAAATAAAGGCAATTTCAAGAAACGAGCCTAGCGTCTTGTTTACTTATCCATACGATTTGTTATTGCTATGAAGGCTGCTCAATACGGTCATGTTTCTAATGTAAGCTGAATTAATAAATGTTATTAAGGTAATCCAATTAAAGGGAGATAGGCAATAGGACGTGTCGTAAAAACGGGTACCGTTTGTCGTACTGCTGGTATTGTTGCGTATTTATTAACATTGTCGCTCTCAGCATCATCTCTGTAATCATCGATGTTGGTCGCTATCTGGCATCAGTCGCCACGAGCGATATAAACCGAGCTCATGATAGTTGTCAATGTACCATTTGCCAGCTAAAACGTTAAGAGATGTTAGGCAAAGGGCATCTACACTGTTTAAGCCCTATCATCGTCTTGATATCTAACAGAACGTGTTAACTGTGTAAAGCTGTTCCGTCCATTGTTGTCCATGAGGGGCCGATGAGGCGTGAACGTTTGGAGACGTCTGGCTTCTGTGTATCGACAGATGAATGCACTAAAAAATAAAGGGTTGATTCTGAGATTTGCTGGATGTTGGCCGGTGACCGATACTTATAGGCGATATTTGAACCAGTATCATTTTCGTTCGTTTAATACGCATTCAGGCGCTGTGAAAGCTACGGGTGTCTCAGCAATATGGCAGAAAACGTTATAACTCTAATTCAAGCAAAGTGCTAATTCAATTTGACGTTTACTCTTCAGACAGGTTGTGTATTGTTTTTCTTAGTGGGTGTCGCCCTCGGAAGATTGTGTGGGCGGCAGCCAGTTGCATGGCTCTGTCCTATTATACGTAGGATTGCTGGCAGATAAAACGGTGAGAGTGAGGCAACCTACTGCCATTGGCGCACACGTGAACCTATCTGTTTTACCAGGCTCCGGGATCGTGCCGTGCCAATGGACAGTAAATTCACTCGACGAATCCCAGCTGTGAGTTCCGTTCAAATGTACATACAAAAGCGAAGAAACTAAAATAGCTCCGGTGAACTAAAAAATCGTGATATCATTGGCGTACTTTAGATTTGAAGCAAGTTACAAAAGGACTAATTTTAAACTTTTTGCAAACGAGCGGTGACAGAAAGTGATTCGATACTGTGCTTTTTCCGTCACGTTTAATCCGTAACGATAGGGAGTATATGCAAGACTCTGTTAAACGTTTTTCGTAACGGAAAGGTCTAGATAGACGCTCAACCTGTTAGCTGTGTGAAACTGAGCGTGGAAGCCAGCTATCTGCGGCAATGCTTAACGGCATTGTCGGGCGTAAAACTCGTAACATTTGTTTATTAGCTGTCGTTTCATACGTTCATGGACCACAGTGGCAATAATCCAGCCTGAGATAACATCTCTTGTTACGACAATTCGATCCGTGCAATACTGAACATAGATCAACACGTTCAAAAATAGGTACCCGTCAATTACGCTCGCGGCCTAAATCTGTGTGGTGTAATAACAAGCCCAGTTTTATTAAAGCTAACCATATTGCTAAAAAACACAAAGACACCACTAGCGCCCTTTGATTAGCCTGATATGAACAGCATCTCGTTATGGGCGCTCGAGTGAGCACTTCCAGCGGTTTTCCGACTTCCTGTCGCCTTCTTCGCCGAGGCAGCCTTGGCCTCAGGCAAAGACAAGGTTAGTGTTATCTGTTCGTTACGTAATATCTGAAATCGACATCATGCCACGCTGCCATGCTTCTTCTAGTTAAACAGTTGCCCTCGAAGTGCTGATAACAGCGATATATTACACTTGAAGCCGCTTGGTGGCGCCATTCGAACTGTTTCGACGGCCCATTGGTACACGCATACGTATATATATATATATATATATATATATATATATATATATATATATATATATATTCAAATGTATCTACTTTTGCCGTTTTAAGCACAGGAATATATTTACTTAAGTTCGATCTTTAAGATTAAGTAGAAACAACACTTTTTTTTTTTTGAACCAATGAATAACGACAAAAGTTTAGCGTATAATTAAAGTTATAAATCAATGTAAGATTCTGTTTTTCTATATTAAACAGTTTTAAGTCGTTACAATAGAAGACCCAGATTAGCTCAGATTCACTAGCCCAGTAGAGCGCGGTAAACTGCTCTCCGACGCAAAAATTGCTTTGCCGTTATGTTAACTTCTTACAGAACAATTTCGTAACTAACTAACCAACCTAATCATTTATTACCGAAGCCAGAAGAAATTATGTAACGCGCCCATAATGATAAAATCTTGAGCAAATACTGTTTTAAGGCAACGCACTGTAGAGGTCGCGCGTACCATCACTAGTTTATGAAACGTTTATGACGGAAGTCATGCTTGCTTCCATTAACTACTTTATCCTGTTTAAATTTTTCGAAACATATTTCAAATGTTCACTTGAAACTTACGTTTTTAGTATAAAATCTTACGCGAACTCGCAATATAGCTTTCATTGCTCGATGAAGGAATAGCCTTCCCAGTAGTCTTTGTTGACGTTGAAAAAGCGTTTAACACCATCTCGCGTAATCATTCATGTCGTACTTGACGTATCGCTTCTTACGTGTACACGTAGGTAGGTTATGCACGTAGGTAGAACTATTTAGTAAAATAATAAGCTTCATAAAGTTCAATCCTCGTTTCCTATACTTCTTCTACACCTCGAAAAAAAAAACAGCTTGCATGGCGTCTACCTTCTCGACGGTCTCACGATTCACAAATCATCCTGAAACGGTGATATAATGTCCACCATTAAAACTACCTGTGATACACTTGAGTTTTCCGTTAACATTTCCGATGTTCCATTAACGTACCGAGCAACTCAATGGAACGAACGAGGCTCATTCGCGAATCGTCAAAACTTAACATTTAGCCAAGGATTATTGCCTTGAAGTATGCCCGAAATGCTTACGTTTTCGAGTCAGAAGGTTGACCATAACACGTCCTTTTTTTTTATTTTTATGTATTCCTTGTTGAACTGATAGTTACGTGCACAGCTGTCGTTTGGAAGTAAAAATTTTTTAGCACTTAAATATAGTGTCAACTGTCCAAGGTGACGTCATTTTAACTATCTTTAAACTGTCAGAATCCCTTCTACAGTAAAGTACGTTCTGACTCTGTTGCCATATTCGTCCGTCACGAACTAACCCACATCTGATCTATACCTTTCTAGATAGTTTGTTAGAAATACTTCAGTCAAACTATCCAGCCAACTCCCCGAGTCACAGATTATCCCGAGTTATTGTAACAGATATATTCGGGACTACTTAGCATTTTATATGGGTAGCATCAAAAGCTACAAGGTGCACTCCTCAGTTACTAAGGTATTTAGGTTATACATATATATATATATATAAGGCTTATTAGGCACCGCTTGTAATTGTTTGGTATCAATGCTATTTTTGTAGTCGTGACTACAAAGAGATTGTCATGTAATTCTTGGTTAATCTCAGTCTCTTCAAACTCTCCTTCTTATTGTTACCTTTTGAACCAGAATATGTTTTTATTAATTGAATGCTGACAAAGCTTTGGCAAGACATGTCGATTTAGCTGGCATGCCCTTACACGCTCACAGTCATCACAAGTCATAGCTCAAGTCACACACATCTTTGTAAAGGCACAGCCAATTTCATACAGCTCCTACTTCGGCGGTTCGACATAGTCTAGGGGTTCTGAAACGTAATGAGCCACTACGCTCAGTAGGATACGACACAATTGAAGCAAGTTTATCTGTATGGATTTAACGAAGACAGAAAAAAGATTTTTTTCGTTTATTTTTTTTTGCATTGCAGAATTGCGTACAGCATTCAGTATGCTAGACGCTAATCATGACGGGCGGGTATCACTAGAAGAACTGGAAGATATGCTGTGCAGAATGGGATTCAACATCCCGCACGAGACGCTCGACTTGCTGCTGCAAGACAAGGCAACGTCACCTGAAGGACAGGTATTCGGGCCTAACAAACGTGAAGCTATTCTATGATATTATTAACTCATACGGTTGAATTGTCTGCATATGGTATAGACTAGCAACCGATTTTAGCTCTGTAGACGATAAATTATCTATTGCGAAATGAACGGTTTTGCATGTTCCACTTTCCTTTAGATATATGAACCAAATCGGTATCAGTATTTATAGTTTATTTCTATAGTAGCGAGGCTAATCAGTTAAAATAAGAGTCTAAAGTTCTTTTCAATATATTTAGACGCTACTTGTTACAGACATACTGTTTTTACCAATTTTTTTTTTCGCAGAATCAAAACTTCGCGCTAAGAATCGAGAAGGCCATCAGAACCTTTTTCGAGATGGGCCGGAAGAGAACAACTACTCGCTCTAGCATAGGAGTACAGGATATAGACTAATTTATGATTATATCTATTCACGTTCATAGAAATCGGAAGGAAAATAGGTTAGAGCCGTTACCGTTTCTCTGACACGTCTCCCAAATGCCCCCACTCATATTGTTTGCTTACTCAGCTATAAAAACAAAAAAAAAGATGACTTTTTAAAATTGTCCAGTAAAAACGCATTCTTTTGTAGTTTTTAGGTTGCGTAATACATTTCACAAAGCAACTGAGACTCCGCGAAATTGGCATATTCAGCTCACACAACTGCTGTATTTATTTATTTATTCGAAACTTTTATTAGGTGAGTTTGAACGAATTTGAATTTCTTCAGTGGATCGACGATATTCTATCGAAGGATGCAGCGCAATCGGGGGCGGAAGACGTCGATCAGGACATAATTGCGGCATTCAAGGTACCGTTAATAATTATTTGCTGTGTTTACAGCGCAAAACTTAAAACAATTTCGAATTGATCAGATAACCTTAAATGTCGTCTGCTAATCATAATCCGCCAAAAACCTTTCAATCAATATTGTTTCTGGCGGTCCCGACATACGGTCCAACACAACTGAAGACTTACACAGTCTGGCCAGATGAAAACAATAAAGTTCTGCTAAAATCTGTATTGTTTCGTATCTGTTTTAAGATATTTGATACGGATGGCGATGGTTTCATTACACGGGCAGAGCTTCGAAGAGCAATGGATACAATCGGAGAAAAGCTCACCGAAGAGGAGCTCGACGACATCCTTCGGCAAACGGATGCTGATCGAGATGGACGCATCGATTACCAAGGTACGACCAGTAATTGATAACCTTTGAAATATCCAGTCTAAGCAGATCTATGCATCCCTTATATTTGTTTCAGTTCTTCATTTATTTCTATAAGCCGTTGCTCTAGCACAAACACAAACTTTGCTGGATATACCTATTGTTCAAGCAGGAAAGTTCACTCAAGGAGAAAAGAAACGTCCTTTATTTGAGAAACGTGTGTTAGATTTGTTTCGCTAACAAAGACTACTTATTGTCATTACTATCAACTGGGATGAGGTGGACTACAGTTCGTGAATAAACCAAGTTTATATTTTTTTATTATAATTAGTGTTACAATCATCATGATCATTTTTCTACAAAAAAAAATGTGGAGATAGCTTGATGCACTCGCAGTTAATTAAGGACTCTTTTTGACTTTAAATCGTTCACATAAAAAACCTTAGAAACAGTTCAATGTGTCTGCCCTTTAGCTAGTCCAGAAATTTTTATTTGTTTTTCAGAGTTTGCGGCAGCTCTAATGTGAATATACGTAGGCGTCACATGCTCGCCCCCAAAAGATGAATGTGATCGCATCGATTGACGTCTCTTCGGGAAAATCCAGTGCATGTATTGTTTTTTTTTTTTTTTCTTTATAAATAGCGTCTTCGCACATATGTGTGCATCGTACACTAATCTCGCACGATGGTTTCAAGCGATTATTTCCGGACGACGGCCACGACAAGGAGAACGCGTTGTCAAATGTTGGTTCTGTAAAAAGCTTGCTAGACTCTAATCAGAGAGAAGATTTGCTTACCTTTTTTTTTGTTCTTGTTTTGATTTCTCGCAACATTTCTCCCACTTAATATATTTTTGATTTCATCTCCTGTTAAAGTTTCAAACTTGAGCAGATTTTTAGCGATTGTTCCAGACCTTTGCCTTTTCAGGCATGAAATATCCTTTGCCTTTCTACGGCATGAGGATGTTTACTTCCTCATCCATGAGTATCTTTATAGAATTTTCAGAAATGATATGAGAACGATGCACATTTTGTCTACGATTGTGATATGTCGGCCTTGTTTTGTCACTCATTCCGCATTTTGTTATCATAGTACGCGATAAATTAGGTGCTTGTTTTACACCCAAAGATGCACCGCTTGTGATTTTATCATAACCAAAAATTGTAACAGTTGCAAGTATCATTTCTACGCTGTGCTAAATGTTGCTCAACGTGTCATGCCGCTCTGAAGCGTCTCTGACAATGACTTAAATTTTAGTTGCCGTTGCTCCAGTTACTACAAATGAACTGGCCTGATATACTGTTAGTTCTGCTACAATGCGAAAATGTATGCAGTGCCCAGAATATGCAAAGACTCCACAAGGAACCTTGCCGCACAGATATTGACAAGTAAATTTAAAATATATAATGATATTAAAATTTATTTGAATTTTCCGTCCATACCCACGTATCCGAGACCAGACTTAGTTGCTGGAAGCACTTGAGGATCGGCTCAATCTAGCGGAGAGCTGTATCCTCAGATGACACTGACAGGCGAGAAGAAACATTATTACTGACTATTGGCTTCTTTAATAATATAGACAATTAAGATATCCTTGCTACAAGGGATGTCGTCAGTTATCACCTTCGTTCGTGTGGATCCTACGACGCTTAGAAATACGCCTGTGAAGTTATCGACAGAAGCCGGCGCATATCTATCGTTTGGCTGAAAATGGTTGTGAAAAATGACATTTTGGCGGCGAACTGATTTTGCTAATGGGCGTGTCGCTCTGTATACCATTGTTTAAATAGGGTCTAAGCTAGTTTTGCTTTCCATGACTAACAGCTAGTCGACTAGCTGTTAGATTCATTTAGTTCGATGCGTCGTAAACACAATGTTGAGGTTAAATTAATACGATGAATAATATAAAACCCGGTTAAACAAAAACATCTTTTTCTTTAGCATATGTGATTCGAAATTAACGTCTATAGGATATGCTTTGCGTACCTCTTACATCCAGGATAAGCAGCGTAACTATTGTGAGCGAGTCCGAACTGAGAAGGCGAGTGTGCACGGACATAATGCCACCCTGTATTTTTATGTGACCGTTTTTATAGGACCGTTACGTTTCCGCGCGAAAATTGCAGGGAATGGTGAAAATAGTAATATATCTTTGCGGCCAGTGGCCATAGACAGATTCGTGAATAAGGTTCAACCGGAATAATTTTAGCACTTGTCACTGGCCCTATGTACATACATATTTTTCAGCCATAGTTCGAAAGTGTTGTACATAGCAAAGTCTCTTAAGTGCTATGCAGACTCTGCCTAACAGCACAAATGAGGTCGTTTCAACACGGAAAGGTTAATACTGTTATCCGTTTGTACAGTGTCCCTACCTCCGGCGCCACCCTTCATTAGCTGTAGCCATTTGGGCAAGATTTAATTTCGAAAAATAGGTAACCGTAATGATGTATTGACGACAGATGGTAAATGCAGCATACAATGGTCTTCGCTGTAAAAATAAGGGCAATAATACTAGTAGTTTTGTGGCGAAACGGCTTGAGCGACGAAAAGTCTAGGCTTTTCGAGTTGGAGCCCCACTAGTAACGGATGCTGCATGACAGATGAAATTAAATTAGTAATAATAAATAGGGAAATAGTAATACTAGATTAATATTAATGTAACGGCGTTACTGGTGTAGACTTGCCGTGATTAAAACATATTTTGAGAAAAGATGCGCGTTTTTTTTGTTAATTTTCGTTTCGTTATCAGCAATGCTTTCAGTAGTTTAATTTATTAACAAATCAGTATCTCTTAGATAATGGAAACTTCGAGTAACTACGAAGCACTTACACCACCTTAATGTTTCGGGTTCTCCTGCAAAACAACGCTGCAACATTGTTCCATCGTAGTGCATATACAGTTGACGACAGAAAAAAACTAAAATGTGTATTTAAACAAAACTTGAACTTAGCATCGGAAGTCAAAGTAAGGCCAATTTTTCAAATAAGGTTCTATACAAAAATCAGACTGTCTGTATCTATCTAAATAAATAACTTGTACTTTAGAGATAATACTAAGATTACTACACAGTGGCCTTCCAGTGGAAACATGAACGATAAAAGCCGCGGAAAACCTTGGAAAAGGGAATCGATTATGTGTCAGCTCATCCACGTTCTGTGAACAAAAAGACAGACCTCATTGGGTATACAAGTGTTATAAGTTTTGCGTCCGGTGTTACCCGAGTTGAGCTTGCTTGCTCCAGGCTCTTAGTACGTAGCCAGATGTGCCTGCGCCGGTTCCTGTTAGACCCCTTTACGTGTCCGTGTGTTTAGTAGGTGGACACAGTATTATTGCACCGTCACCGACACGCATTCCATTGGCCGATGATAATCGACCTAGAAAAGGAGAATGACGTCACTGGGGCAGTCGTAAAAGAGATGTAATTTTGCAGTGGCTTGTAGGCGAGATAAAGATCTAAAACGGTGTCATGCATGACCAGTCGTGCTTCACTATTCCTGCAATATATTTTTTCTTTAATGCGATCTAGAAAGAAGAAGTAGGGTTAGTTTGAAAGGTCAAACCGTCAATCGTTTTATGCAAAAGTTTTTGTAGGGGTAAAACTTATCTTTCCACCAAAGCGCTCGCCCAAAGCTATCAATTGTCTTAAACTAGAAACTAAATTAAAAATATATATATATATTGTAAGACCTGTCTAATTAGAATTTTTATTTTTTACTTTTCAATAATTATGTATATGCAAATTGTACTTGCCAAGTTTATTTAGGGATATTTTTATAGTAGATTAGCCAATATGTGAATGTGCAATGCATGTGGAGGCGTATGTTCTGCGTATAAGGAGCTAAATTGCGGGAATTTTAGTAAAAATTTGTGCATTTAATGATGGTGCCGGCCATTCCAAAATTGCTGGCTCGTCTCCTTAGAAAAGGGAACAGACAAAGTATTATTAAGTAGGATTTTTGCCTATTAAATCCAGTTCGTATTGCCGCCGTTAAATATAGAGCGCACTGCCAAAATAATCAACTGTGCAGCAATAATAAAAAAAAAAATGTAACAAAAAAATTCCATCATTATCTCACCGACTTTATTTTATTACGAGTACTCATTAAAATATTATTTCCTGAAGTAGCATTTGAAGTCCGAAAAGTGAAGTTGGTGTTATCAACTCTCCACTATAGTTTCATAAACTTCCTTTTATTATATGAAATTTTTAAAGCATTCCTCCTTGAGGAAACATCTGAAGTTCAGAAAGCTAAGCAAGATTCATCCACTCACTTAATGTATTCTCACTACACGGATAGGTCTTATCCAATCTTGCCATATTTACAGTTCACGCTCAAAGGACTCAGTCACGGACAAATGCACTCAGGACATCGGCCCTTCTTATCAAGCCTTTTTGTGATGTAGCACCTTCCACGGCAAACGCATTCTGCCGGGAGATTCCTGTGAAACAATGCCAATAGTAATAATATGATAAGTTATGTCATGTCAAAGTATCGATTAATAAGACCCATAACTTTTTAGTGTCCGCATTTCCTTGCGCGGTGTCATCGTACAGTTTGTACGGGTTGAGTATTTCAGGTCCCGGCCAAGATCCCGGTAAAGCCAAATTAAGCTATTATAGTATTAAAGCAACGACAGTCAAATTCGCTGAAGGCGACATCGCTAGCTATAAAGAGTTATGTCAATTATTTCCTAACCATAGTAATAATCTAACACATTTAATAACTTAACTTACTTGCAGACAGGTACAATTTTTCCTGTAGGTCCCTGCTGTTCCAGAAAGCATCGACCCACGACACATTTGACAGGAATACAAGGAGTTATCGGCCTATACTCATGGTCATACGGATACGAACAATTTTTACTATGATAGAATTGCGTGGCCCCTCTAAGAGCAGTCCAGAAGTTCGAAGCGTTTGTTATTGGGTCCAAAAAGAAAGTCCCGCCTTCTGCTCGTCTTGTACGCCTCATTATTATGCAGAAAACTTTGAATATGATTCGCAAAAATTGATTCGTCAACTAAAGGGGATCAAGTAGGGACCCTCAAAGGTCCTTGCTTGGAAAATCTGCCAAGACACCGAGACTATATTAAATACCTCGAAATAGTGGAGATAGGACACATGTTTCTATTTTAATTAAGCCTGTACGAATAAAGGAAGTTGCTTATAGGAATCTAATTCAATTTGCCTTGGGTGTTGTGGCAAAGCTATATTATTTCACACGAAGAACATGGGAAAAGAGGAAAGAAAAATGTTTCGTTATTTCTAAGCTGGGTCATTGTAATCTTGGTTAATCTATTGATTGTAAGGAATACATTTTCGATCAGATACGTCTCAAGAAACGTAAACACTTACACAGTTCACAGTGAGCAGTATTTTTATTATTAGAAGAAATATTCGAAAAAAAAGGCTACAGGTCTTCGCTTTCGATATATTTATATATTAAACGATTATTACCAACGTAATTGACAAAAACAATATTAGAACTACACGAGAAATTATACAAGCTAGATAATAATAAACATATGATAAGATTATGACTGTATAGGCTGAAAGAGCGGCCAAAAAGAAAACCTTCCATAAATGGATGAGTCGCAAATTGCGTGGCTGGGCTGATTGCGCCTTAGCGGACTGATGCTGATGCAGATATCTTACTAGTAATATCTTATTGCCAGGTATCTAATTTTAAGGCATAGAGGGTTACCAATAGCAAGCGTTTAGCCACTGGCCACAGCATATCTCTTCGAAGTTCAGATAACTTCCAATTAATTTTCATATTTAATTGTTATTAGAAAATGAAACCTGATTATAGAACGAAATACTCTATCTAAGGCTACATATTCTCCTAAAATATCACCTTAATGTGTGTCTATGGTCTCTGGCCGTTAACTCGACAACAAATCACCCATTCGATTTGCCACCCTTTCGCAATATTAAGATCAAAATAAATTCTTAAGGACAGCCGCTTATTATTAGCACTTACTCAGCTGCCCGAGCCGAATTGACGCATATCCAGAGGATGAAAATGGAGGCCGCTATGAGGAATTGCGAGAGCATCGAGCGCCGACTGGTCCACAATATCGAAGACACCATTGTGTTACTTTCTATAATTAGAACCGGGTAAGGCATGTGACTAGAGGTACGCGAAAGACTTGGCCAATCATTAAAGATTATTTCGAAACATGGTAGCACGAAGCCCTTGTAAAGTACGTTCCTAGTTGTAACTTTGGGATTTAAGTCCAGAATCGTTTTTTGCAAAACATCCACTGCAGGTTCTTTGAGATTGCTATAATATCACAAGTTATTGCGGTATTTTCGGTTTGTCTTTTGTCAGACTATTTAATAAAATTTCATAGACATTCTTAGTTAGCTGTTAGGAACAGCTTGTGGAACAAAGTTATTTTTTGCTTTATTACAGTAAAAGACCCATATTTATTTAAGTCTAAACATTATGGCCTTCTACATAATTCCTAAATATATTTAGATTTTAATGAAAACGAAACAAGATAAATAAGATCTCTCAATGAGATAATTCTTACCGATGGCACACAGATCAAGCACACACAACTTTTAGCACAAAGCTTCTTAAAGCGTACCGCGGATCAAACCATAAAATGCTGCTTTTTTTAAATTTTGCTAGACGTTTATAACACAGTAAATGATTTGTGTTATTCTATTACTAAATGTTACTCCAGTGGCAAACCTACCAGCCGCCCTTTAAAACCTTCCCTTAGCATTTGCCCTTGCCCTAAGTTCCATCGCCAAACTGCGTATAAGCTGGCTATAGATTGTAGAATGTATTTTTACTGAGAAACATAATAGGAACCAGCTGATGGCCTTTAGAGCGTATTTGTACTGAACGTATTGCTTTATATATTATATTAGACGCGGCACTTAAAAAAAAATGTATACAGCTAGTTTTGACGCATATGGTTCTTCGAAACAAATGTAGTACACCAATTTTTTGGTATGTCGAATGCTTACCGATCTTGTTTACGCATACTCTCATTTAACTGAGATAATTTATCACCTATAGTTAGGTTCTATATATATATATATATATATATATATAGCGAGCGTCCCTGTTACGGCGACTGAAGAGATAAATCGAAACATTGACATGTACTTCACGTTACTAAAGGTGGCCTTTGTTTACTATACGAAAGTATTATGGTCGCCATTAAAACGGAAGCAAAAGACGAATAATTTCTTTTACCGAAAATATGAAGTGAATACTTGGCTGTTCAGCTAACCCAACGATAGATAACAAACAGAGCGTCCTCGAAACACAGCTCTTGAAGGTCGTTGGTGTTTTTTTAGCGGGTGCTGATGATAGAACAAGAGAAAGGGACCGAAGATGCGAGGGACATATCTAAGGCCGGTCAGGCAATTTATCCATAATAAGCTTTACGGAGTGAGCTTCAGAGCGCGCATGCATTTCGAGTGTGAAAAGGACACATAAAGCTGTGCTGGACACCATAAAGATATATCGAAGTTTCCTATTTAAATATGGCGTCACCGGCCAAAAGCAATGACCATGTAAGTGAGACGCATTTTTTTCTGAGTGGATCAGCGAAGTGAAGGTTATAATGGCGTTCGGAGAAGAACTGCCAGGTGTCTCAAGGGCGCTATCAGTCTGTACTGTTGATTGTCTCTCAGTTATGGAGCTACTAGGCTAAGCCGTTATAAAAGGATATGTAGGAGAAGAATGATATGCTTTTCCAAGAACACATTTTTATGAAGGGTGTAATAAGCTTAGAAACGATACTTACATTCATCGATACGTAAGTAAATTAATGACAAATGACACGTAAACCGTTGAAAAAGCTAGACCTAATTTATTTAGGGAAGGAAAAAAATATTGTAAATAATATAGAATTGAATTCCGCACTTAAATAGCGCTATAAACCTCAACTACATTTTTCAAACGTACTGTCCAAGTTTCGGCATATGCATCCCAATTCTGAACCTAACTTGGATCTAAATATACTTCACAAGTATAAAATGTTGTACTCGTGGCTATTTCCGACAAAATCCACGCTGCCAAATTTCTAGCCAAAATTAATCGATTTCTTTATGTCTGTGTAAACCTTGGCTTAATTGCAGGCGTCATAGCTCTATATTAAGTGTCAGTACTATCAAACAGAAAGTTTCTAAGCGAGCGAATTGAAGGATAATGGGTTCGGTGATTCAAGAGATGTGACCTAATCTATCCTGACCTGCAAAGGACAACTAGGATACTTGTTAGGCTTTGCTAAGGTCAGGCAGCTTAGGTCTCCGGATTGTGTAACCAATGCGAAAAGGTTCATCCCAACGAATAAATCCGCCATGGCACGAGAACCATGGATAAAATCAATCAAGTGCGATCTTGCCAAGTAAGTATGCGAAAAATAAGCCTCTGATGATTATTAATCAAGGGCAATTCATTGAAGCGAAATATTTTTTTCAGCAGTCACATCTCTGAGGCATGCACCGAGACCTAGTCGCATATTGTGCTGTATTATATATCGCAATTTGGTACAAGGTAGGCTGGTTAAATAGCCAGTACGGGTCCCGCAACCAAGGTTGAGCATCCTCCGGGTTTAAGCTCAGAAGCTCCGGAAGCCAGAGTTAAACGAAGGATCCGGCAGATGGCGCTACCACGGTCAAGTTTACTACGTATCCTTCATTGCTAAGCAACCTACCAGGGTCACGGCCCAATTCCGAATGACGCGATCAGAAACTCATAGAAGAGTTTCCAGTAATGTACGTACGGCCATGTTGCCTCGAGGTTATATTGTTTTCCGTTTAAACACATTCGACAAACATATTCTGAAGGTTTAGAATAACCTAGAAGTCGTAGATGATTTTAATATAAGTGCTAGAAAAGTAAGAGAAAAAAACTCACTTGTATGAGAATTTTCGT
Organism: Varroa destructor; assembly: GCF_002443255.2. Lineage (NCBI taxonomy): Eukaryota > Metazoa > Arthropoda > Arachnida > Mesostigmata > Varroidae > Varroa > Varroa destructor. The sequence continues at coordinate 15,986,905 of NW_019211459.1, read as the reverse complement.
ATCGTAAAACATTCAACGGGCTGAAAAAATACGCTTTTAATGACTTGTAGCAATTTAGGTATCAGGGAAACAGCGTAAAATTGATGAGAGCCAGATACATGCCCTTATCAATAAGGCCTTATTTGTTAAGAAAACGTGCTGAGGACCTATAAGGACTACACATAGATCGCTGTTAAACCTTCAGGAAAAGAAAGTGTTCAACACGTTTGACAAGAAAGACAGCTAAAAAAAAGCTCAAATTAAACAAAATCGGTACGGTCATACTTTGATCACATTGTAAACATTTTCTTGAGTTAGTATTTTCTATAGAATTGAACATGGAACGATTTATTTCGGTCGCAGCAATATTGTACTATGTGCAGGGCTTTGCTAACGCTTCTTCGCACGTAGTCCATAAAAGCTACATGTGGAGACCCGTTATTGATTTGTACGAAATCAGTCTTTATTGATACATTTAGCACACTAGGTGAAGACTGTGAAATTTCAATTTGTTTGCAGTTACAACAGCGATAACATACTAAGCGACCCTGGCACAGAAACAAAGCTAAATACCCTCCATGAGCACAATATTTAAGCAGGGCAAACGAGAAATCTACTCATTATTGCTCGTTAGAAGAGCACTCCGTTTAATCAACGATTGCTATTGCATAAGGTCTCGATTTAGGTTCTTAAGTTCTTTCCGAATTGCAGTTCAGCGTAGCGGTAGTTATTGCTAGGGGAATATGATTATGTCCAGCTTAAAGCGGTTTACATTCATTATTCAGGCTAGATACCTGATACAAAAAAGCTGACCAAAGCCGACTGAAACGGGACATGACTAGGTAGAACTATTGTATTGAGCCATTATTAGAGCAAAACGTATTACTTGTAATTAACTAACCCTTGGGTCAACCCCGAAATGCATTGCGTCAGGTAGAGCCCGGGTGGTTTGTAGCTATAAGTGATTTTTATGAGAATAACACCGTTTGTTCTGTAAAGTACCTCTATTGATATTCGCTTAGGAACCGCTGCTGGTAACTCTGCTGAGCCGGCCTTTGCGTGTTTGCGAGTGGCCGAACGAGCTCTCTAGAGGTCATGTGAACTCTTCTTTGACCAGACGACGACGACGACGACGGCAATGTATTGCTTTAGGAGCTTCAATCGGTGTGTTGCAGCCAACCCAGACATCCAAGCATCACTAATTAGAAAAAAACAGTCAAAATGAGCACCAAGAAAAGTGTGATTTTATAAGTAGGCTGAAAGGCTTGATGTGTTGTCAGTAATATGATCGTAGAACTCCACCATAATAGGTGACGAACTAAAGAGATATATGTTACTCATTAATACTTTTTTGGATGGTACATGAGTATAAAGGTCTTTTTGTCCAATGCGAGTATACGACATATCTGTAGCTTAAAGGGTTGAAGAACGGCTTCCAGCGTTTACTGAGTTATACCAAACGATGGTGCAACGCATTGTACTGTGCTTTATCTATCAGTTAAAAAGAAAATTGAAAACCATACGTACAATGTGTAGTAATTTGTCCTCTGCGCTGTATGTTGTGGATAAAGTTTATCAGGAGAGTCAGTAAAGCGAGCGTTTCATGGATACTTGCATGCGTCTTCGATACTACTTCCAGTGTACCAAGAATCGTTCGTATTGTAACTAAGTGGGTATACCAACCCCAGTTGATATAGGTCGGAGGACGCGAAGTGTACGTCACGTTAAAACGCGTGTGTGCGAATATAAACAATCGACTAACTACCTTTGTATATATTCTGAGATGTAGCTGTACCAATCTTGTCTAATTATAGCCATTTGAGATAATTAGCAACGGAGCGTATTATAATTAAACGTTTGTTGGTTACTTAGTGCGGCATTTGTCGAATTCGTTTGAGGTGATTTCAGGTTAAACGCTTGTAGTCTTTTAGCATCAGCCGACTTTTAACCCGAATCTCCCTTTATGTGCGCGAACAGGTGTTATGTCCGAATATTATCTCTAATGCGTAACAAATCTTAATTAATCTGCTTGATAATGAGTAATAATTAAGGTACACAATTGACCATCTTTTTCTATCACGCATATAGAAACTCCGCTACGAAATCGAACGTGTAGCAATTTAAGGATTGTTGGATCCTACAATGGGAAACGTAACTCAGAACCGATTAATTACATTGTAGTGGTAGTCTTAGGATTTTTTCGTCAGGCTACTACTCGAAATATAATAAATGCAATGGTCAACTAATCATTCTGGAATAAAATCGGATACTCTTATTTCTTCCTAGACATTTTCATGTAGATGTAATTTTATCACATTACCACATCACGATGTTACCTCATAAAGCTTTTTACGGTAGAGTCACTGAGAAGTATAGCCGACAAAACTGTACATTTTTCAATCGATGTCTTAATTCGACCTACGCTATGAAAGCTGCTCGATGCCCCATTAACATCAATAGTTGATTTGAAAATAGCGACACCTCGGACCATGTTGAAAAGTCAAGAAAGAGGCATCTGTCCAGGACACCTATCCCATTTTTTTGTTAAATATACTACCATGTAAAGCTTCATAAGAGAAGTCGGTACAATTTCGACGTACTCGATTGGATTTTCGGATCCAAGACTTGATCGAAAAAAGCTATGCGAAAATAGAGAAACAGCCAACGCTAAAACGATTAGTTACGCTAAAAACGTTAGGGTGACGCGGTGGAATATTTGCTAGGCGCGGATCGTTCAAAACGACCTTGGCCATATGTTTGACAGAAGAACACCGTTCAGTCGTGCTTTTCACCGCCTTTTAAGTGGCTTGAGGCGTCTCTAGCAGAAATAAAAGCGTATGAATTTTTCATTTATGAGTGCCGTGTACATTTAGTTGAAAAGTGAAGAAAGAGGTCAAGCTGTTCTAAACAACACGTACGATGACGGTCTTTTTGCTACTCTCTAAACATTTATTTCACTCAATATTGATAGTTCGTTTCGTAGACATTCTCATAATGCTTCTAGCGTGTTTAAGTACTTTACTTCGAAGCTTTTTGCTATTGGAACTGGTACACTTCAGTGTACTTATGTAAGGAGACGGTAAAAGAAAAACAAAAAACTATTTGGCAACGAATCGAGATCACCAGTAGAACCAGACCGCGGCATCGTGCTACGAAAACCACTGGCAGTTCGTCCTAAGTTCTGCTCCTTGCTGGATGCACTGGCAAAAGAACGTCCTTAAGAGTATTCCTCCGTAGGCACCAAATCATGCGACAGACGTGTACTGTATGGATGAGGACGAGTTTCCCGCAGCCAATATTATTGAATATCCTGCAAAGAAAAGTTAAGTTCGATGCCGATCGGTTGTCTCAGAACTTACCATGTTGCTCGAATGGTCCCTCCGCTCATAATTAGGGCATTAGTCGATAGACCGCTACACAATTCATCAATGTAATTTTGTTTTTAAGGCTTAATTTGATACGAGCTAGCTCAAGTAGTCGAACTCAAATGTTTAGGCATCGTTTGATCCGCCATATCTTCAAGTCGAACAGAGACAGAAGCTTGTTTCAGTTATTTTTTTTGTCCAAACGTGTCCAATGTATCTGCAGTAACCAAACCAATGGGTTTTCTTTAGTACGTACGAGTGACTTCGACATCAGCCACATAAACCAAGTCCGTATTGTTTATATAGCCCCACAGGGATATCAAATCATTTATCTACTCTGAATTACCTAGAATACTGATGACAGCCAGAATCGTACATCATCTTAATAATAATAGAAATAATAGGTTCCTTTATTTAACTCTATTCTCGGTTACATTTCTGCTTGAATGCATTTAGCTGGCATTTTCCTTCGCTCATATATACTCGTAGGTAATAAATAAATGAAATAGGCGGTCCGGTGGTTCAACGGAATTAGGCCGCGTCTTTGTATAAAACGCATACTTCAATTACGTCGGTAACAAACAAGGCGTTTAATGGCCACACTGATATTGCAACAATGAAACAAGGTCAAACAGAAAAGTAAATATTTTGTGGCCCATGGTAAGTGCTTGGCACGTTGCCGTCAGTAGCGAGATGTTGGTTCATACATTTTCCCCAAAGGGTAGCATGACAGCCCAAGAAATGTAACACTCTGAATAGTTTTTGATGGTGACGAACTAAGACTAACAATAATAGTAAGAAACCGAAGATGCCTCGACCGATCGGTGTTATTCTGGCAGATAAATCACGTAATAGGATTGACCCGAACGACCTGTATAAGACAACAGCGATTTCTAATGCTCTACTTATCGAAAACCACGGTTTATTGGTAGCACGCCATCCGACGACCACAAGTTAGAGCTACTTAGTTCTGGTATTTTATAATAGTAATGTGTTTTTGTTTTTCAAGTCTTCTTTGATGCACTACATTTCGTTTCGATGACCTTAGTTACGTGTAACGTCGAAATTGTGCTAGCGCGTATCATTCTCAGATTTTTTAATTCACTCTCCGGTTTACTGTACTGTCTTATTATAGTGTTGATATTATTTACATTTGTAATTGGGTCTAGACGAGTCATAAGCCAATAACTAGCATTTAGGGTTTAAACACAGCTTTAGCAATCGTAGATCCGAAACAGTCGTTCGGGCCGGATGCGAGCGCATGGTACCGACTGAATTAAAAAATTTCTGTTATATATATATATTTTATACTGATCATAACAGAGTTGTGTCTGTTTCTAGATAACGACATTTATAACGACAGGTCGCGTATTTAGCATTAGGATTAACAACTTTGGTCGACTTCCGTTTGGTTCCATAATGTAACGGCTAGGTCTCCTTGAAGGCTACTTATCTTCGCTCATCGTTCGAACACACAGATGTGGCGTGAAACCAGCGAAGACCCGCAAAAGTTCCGTTCTGGGTTGTCCCATTTTTCGTTTTGTCGCTCGGTGAACTTACTCTCAACATGAGCGTTAGCTCATTTATATCAATGATTATATTATTTATGTTATATAACTGTTCAATTAATA
>NW_019211459.1:15922323-15981830 GCF_002443255.2 Varroa destructor | reverse complement strand
TATATGCTGAACTTTTCCTCGTTTCCACATCACCGTAAACATTTGTCTATGTTCTTATCTGTGTTACAATATTAATTATATTTCATACTCTTTTTTTGTCAAGTCGTATTTATTGTAGTCTGTTTTGATGCTAATGCAGCAGTTCCATGCTTGACAGTCTATGACATTATTATAATTACAGGTTTATAATTAGTTCTTTGCTCGTTACCAACTCTAATCACAACCTCCATAGTAATTATAATCTGGAATTACACCCCTAAGCACTGAGTAGTAATGAAAGAGATAGTGATAATTCGTTGAGATGGGTTTAATATATAAATGTAGAAAACGAGAACAAGTCAAACTCATAATCTTCGAATAGATGTTTGGTGAATTCTGCCGACCAGTGACTGGATCAGGTCTCATTACTTTAGCAGAATTTTTCGTATAGATGGTTATTGCTTTAAACTTGACGTTTTTACATAGCGTTAGTGTCTGTCTTCCCGTCTCTTATTTTTTGTTAGTTGCTATATTGTCCCTATAACAAGTTTGAGTCAGCTTCTCGTTCGATCTGAGCTTTTCTATATGCGACGATTACCGGGATACGAGACAGATTATGTTTTTACTGTGATTTGTTTACTTGGCAATCTCATATTTTATATTTGTACAGCATTTTTACTGGACTTTTTCTTTATTCGTCGTTGTATCATCTGAAGAAATGCTGCTCTTCAGATATATTTCGTTGAAGTTGCATAAATGTGTTCTGGAAGATACCTACATTCATTGGCCATACGAAGCACTGACAGACGCTCGTGTGTGGTCTACGTTTTTCGTTCGCCTTTCGCTCGGCCGAACCGATCATGTTTTGAAACATGTAGTTACATGTAACTGAAGCATTTTTCATGCCCCATTTTCACTCTAACGTGACAATGGGTTTTAAACATTGATAGAGCTTTGTGCACACCGGAGCTATACGTGATCCCATGTACTTCGTGCACCACGCGCGTGCCGGTTTCGTATTAGATACATTGTATCAGTAATAATCAGCGGTGGACAACAGATTGCATCCTGTTTGTCGTGCAATAACAACAGTGCGTCTTGCCGTATCGTCTATATTTTACTCATTTTTCTGTGAATTTCAAACGCCTACCAACAGCTTTCACTGTTATAGATCATAGGGCAGCAATGGAATCTTAAATAGAGAAAACATTTTGACACAGAAAACAGCGTGTAGATAACAAGCAAGGACTTAATTTTGCCAGTGGCAAAAGCTGTGGCATTTTTTTGCTATCTGCACGTTTTTATCGGGCCATAGAAGGGGAGAAATACAATTTACTAAGGCCTAATAATTTTGATGCTTGGAAACTGCCCTAGAGCCTGTGAAGCGCGTTTCACTCATCACTAGCGGAACTCACATACATGAAACCTTACAGGTATAAAAGGCCGGACATTTTTCGCTAGGTTCTCTACGTTAAGACACGGCTACCCTGTTTTGTGTTAGATGGAGAGTGAGTAGACGAACGTCAGCCTGTTGCTAAGGGTTCAGTGACGGATTACAGGTTCGTATTAGTTACAAATTAAACGATGCCGGATATGGTGGCAGATTTTGGGTTGAGTTACAGCGCTGGATCAGTGATTTCGAGTAAGGGTATCAGCACAGAAATAAGCATTTAGTTATAATGAACGGCTTGAAATGTAAGGTGAGCGAAATGTTCGTGTATTGCTACAAAACGTGTACTCCATAGCAAATAGCTAGTCCTAAGAAATTCCCAATTAGGCGCATAAGCACAATGCCTAAAACAGGACATCTTTCACGTATCATCAGCAATGACATGTCTCCACTGTCAGTCTTTAATGGAACCTTCCGCTATTGACGTGTGCTGACTCGTCCTAACGATTTAATAAGCTATCGAGCTAACCTTAATCAAATGCTTTGATATTACTATCGCTACCTGGACAGGAGGTTTATTCTTCCTCCATTCGCATCTCAATAATTGGTTTAAAATTTTATAGTTACGGCTATAGCGACGACATGATTTCCTTCTTAGCCGTATGGGTTCAGCGGCTGTATAGCGCAGCATAAGCTTGATAATTACATAACGAAAAAATCTAGTTGTCAGATATCTTCGTGGAGCTACCTGCCGGTTCTAAAATCATCCTTTCTGATTACAGGCCCCTAAATGGATCGAATTCCCTAGATGTATCGACCATTTCACTCGCTTACTTGCTCGTTTATTTGGAACGGATGTTCTTTCTGTAATGCTTTGCCTCCATATTTCTTAGCAGCACCACAGGGCGCCCAACCGAGTTTCTGTTTTCGAGTCCGCATAACCATCAATTAGTGTCAGTGAGTATTCGCGAAATGTAGCCGCTTCTTCAACGGGAAACGTTTTCTAGGACACATTGAGGTTTATGTTTGTTAACAGTATACCTATAGACGCCAACTGGTTATGAAAATTCTCTATAATAGGCTAAGTATTGGCTCTGTTTCTATGAATAGTGATGTTTACAGCCATAACTTGCCTTATTGCTTCGTCTCAGAATACGTTACGAGAACCCATTATGTTAAATCTTCGAAATATTAGCAGCATTCCAACAGCCTATATCGTTGTACGTGTCTTGTTGTTCCTAAAAAATTGTTATCAGCGCCTGTATCGGTTCTAGGCTCCTTAATGAACTCCTTCAATGCACGTTTCGATACGTTGACGAGGTACAGCGTTAGGGCGGCAATTGCCGTCTAATTTGACTCTTCTCTAAAGTGACTAGAGCACGTCATTGGTTTGCACGTCTTTTTTTTCTATTTTGTGTATAAATAATAGTATATTTGTTGGTTTAACTACCTTTTTTTTTATTTTTACTAAATACACTGCTTTCATCGTATAGCATAGACTTAAGTAACAGCTTGTAGTAATAATATATCATCCAGCAACTGCTATGCCATAGGCCGCCGTCTGAGGCCTACCCAGAAACCGTTCCATCAATTCATCTTTATATATCGTATGAATCTGGAGTAAAAACGCACATTTCCGTATGCCCTTCCCAATGTTGATCGATTGTGTCTCTGTAGGGCTGAAGCAAGCACCGTGCGAACCAGCTCGGGACTCTGACAGATTTTTTTATAGGCTATTGCGTATTCCGTCGTTACAATTTTCGTTTAGTTTTATGATTCATGCTTGACAAGGTTGCCAGGAGTCCGCTGTTGATATCATTCGTCGTTTGCTATTACCAGAGAAGGCCATCAATGATTGGGTTGACTTACAATCCGGTCATTGGCAAGAATTTATACTATAAACTAGATCGTGTTTGAGGAAGATAGCTAATATATTTTATCGTATAGTTTCTAGCAAATACAGTTTTTCTTTTTCAACTCTGTTTAGCCTACGGTCAATGGTAGCCATAGTATTTCCTCCAGGTTCTAGCTAAAAAATAATTTTCTATGCAGCAGCCGTGTACAGCTTATAACTTACGTCAATTCATCACGTTTTATCTGCATTAAAAAATTAACTAGTTTACTTTATAATTTACGGCCGGCATCTATCTATATGAATACCTTTCTTCTTGAAGACTGCCGTAGTTAAGCCGTTAGTACTAGCGGCATCGTATATCTTTCAAGGTGCCAGGTCTCGCCTCGAGGTCTGCCTTTTTATTTACGGGTAAATATTCTTACAATTGCTGCAGTAAACGAACAGTTGAGATGTGCACTCTACCAAATAAACTTCGACCAATGTCAAATTCGAGCACACATCCCATTTTACAGCAATTACTATTATGCTGAACTTTAGCATTTTCTTTAGTGAACGAACAAAATTATTTAATAATAGTTGAAATAATCGTGTGGACGATATTCGCAATATAGTGCGATTATAGATGATTTTCTGGCACCAATGTGGACCAATCGATGTGTGATAGAAATGTGGCTTGACGCTGAGCTCATTTCTCGGCGATTTGTCAAAGCTTTCGCCTTTTGATTTCGTTGAGACGCTACGCAAGAACAGGATGTTGGTATATGGAGTGTAGAGCACTGCCGTGACCCTGCCTGCCTTTATAATACCAATCCGATAGGATTGCAATAGGTCACGTAAGACGACGCTTTATGACTTGCAGCTATCCCTATGGTAGCTCATCTGCGCGATCCTAGGAAGTACCGCGCCAGCTTTCAGAAGCTTCGACAGCACGCGACGGACACTGCGAAGTGATATGTGGAGAATAGCGGACAAACCCCCAGATTTCGGCTTGACATCCGTTCCTACTATAATTCAATTACGCAGGGACTAATGGCGACTTTTTCGCATGATTTAGAGAAGCTTCTGACCAGCTTCAGGTGGCTGGACGGCTTCCGTCTGATCCGATCAGTGCTGACGTAAATCCCATGAAAACATTTATAAGTAATAGTACGTTGGGTAGCCCTCTGCTGCACCTCCTAACTGAGCCGCTTGGTAATCGTAGTATGAGGGGGCCTGGCCACTACCCGGAACAGCTGAAAATTCGAACTTTACGGTAAATTTATTTTCGGAGAATTTAGACGGTTCTTCGAATTGGGTCATTTCGATGTATAATGTGCGGAGACTTTAGTTTAACTGAAAACTACGCAATGGCTCATCAAATATTGATAAACTGTACAGGTCATCATTAAGCTACAGAAATTGAAAAGATAGAATTCGCTCGTACCCGATGCTGACGACGCCTGACCCGGCTGAGCGGCCGTCGTGCCCTGGGGCCCTGTGATTGACGAAGCTACCGCGCCCGAAGGATTCTGTAGACTATGCAAAGCTGCTACTTGGGCCGCTGCTTGGGCCGCCGTTTGGGCTGCGTTCAAGGTTGCGGCGGGATTGGCCGCGGCAGCTGCAGCGAGGTATGGCTGGTACAAGTACGGATTCACACTGTGGGAATAACAGAATAACGAAGATACATTTAACCGACGAATGAAGTGTAAGTGTTTAGTGTTTAGTGGAAGTGGAAGCTTCATCAGTTTGATGACTGCGTAGGAAAGTAATCAAGATGCAGTTATGCATATAGAAGAACACTCGGACAATGGCAAACGCTTTGCTGGCAGATATCTCATATACTGACTGATCTTCGCATACGCATAATTCTAAACGGACGATAGCTACAGTAACACAATTGTTTGTCACTCTGATTGACCGTATGCTGAACTACAACGCATTACCAAGAGCAAGGAAAGCAACAGCTGATAGTCTGTTGTTTATACGGACACAGTTCATTAAATTTCGCGAATTAAGATCGGCGCATAGCAGAAGATGCTTTTTTCGTTTCACCTGTATTGCCTATGTTAAGAATACGAATTGTGTAAGTTGAATGCTTTTGTTATACTAACTTACCTAGCGGCCGCTGTGGTGTACTGTTGGGCCGCCGCGGCCTGAAGAAGCGCGGCTGCTGGGTATGCAGACGCTGCCCGTAGTGCAGCCGTCGTGGGACAGATCGGGAAGCCAGTGAACAGATCTGTAATTAGGCCTGCTATAGTTGGAACCAGCAGTGACATAACAACGACAGCGGCAGAAATCGACATTAAAACAAAGACCGCAACAAAGGAAACAAGCCCGTTTATAAATTAGGCAAAAAACAAAAATCAATAATGGAAGTACAGGTTGCTAACTCACGGGTTATTTATATAATACTTGTATTTTTCTATAAAAGCAATACGCACTATATGCATCCAGTTTGGTTTATCATAGATCGAAGTCAGTACAATCGTAGTCCGTGAGTTGCTGCAAAGTCTAGTCAAGAAGCTTCTATAGTTATGTAATACGTAGCTTTTTAATTTTTTTTAATCAGTTCTATAGGTTTCTGGTCTTGTCGTTCAGTACGCTCCTAAATGATAGGATTACGAGTTCCCAGTATAATAGAAGTCTTTAACAAGAACAAAATATACATTAAGTACTTCGGAGATGTTCAGGAAAGCAAAAGAATTGATTTGATCACCGAGGGCTTAGTCTCAGCCCTATACGATATTTTTCATATAAGCTCATTAAATGTCGGTCCATCTCTGATGATACTCAGCCATCAGGTAGCCACAGATGATGTAAGTATCCTTCAAGCTTCATCTACTGAGGCTATGTAATACTATAGATTAATTGTAGGTCTCTAGAGAAGAGGGTACCTTTGCTTGACTTTATGGAAATCACTACAACCGATCGCAATGCTAAGGTTGGAAAAATACACAATCGATTCTGCTTCTTCCAATCGTACGGGAGATCAGAATGAAGATTTCATTGATGGCGGGATGTTATTTGAGGCGACAGGTTTTTAATTCTATTATTAACAATGAATAGCAGACCCAAGCCGGTGTCGAAGACTATTTGAAGTCGCGATAATACCATTGAGCTGCTGAACGCTCGCGCGAGGTTTGGCTCCAAGGTAGGCAAGATTGACATTAGCTTTTCGGCCATCAATAATCGGGTTCGGCTCCTTTACGGCCCGTTCCGCCGCATCACGTTCGGCCATTGTTACCTGTGCCACAAAATAAATACCAAATTAACATTTGTGAGGTGATTATGGGATATGATAGTTCTCGAAGATACAACCTTGGAAGCAGCGGTAACGAAGACATGGCCTCGATATGTAAGCATTTAAGCACTGCACGTTTCTACCTGACCAGAGTAAAAAAAAAACATCATATTTGATCTTTTGCCCTGCTAAAATTTAATTCAGAATCTCTTTCTGGAAAACTTCTATTCCATCTCAAATGACCAATTATGTTTTGGTGCTGGCCTCAACAAATAATTACCCTCTGAAATATCAGAATAATCTGTTCCTCAATTTTTATTGATTGGCTGAGCAATGTCAGTGTCGTTGCACTACCGACAGTAAAAAACATCTTTATCTTATACGTTGTTATTTCTGTATGAAAGAACGTTGCTTCTTCCAATATACATGTAGATCTCATTAATTACGTGAGTGTCCCCCTGTATAATCAACTCAAGAAGACATATGAATATTCGGAGGGAATATGTCGCTAACAGGGGATCCATATATAGGGTATCAAACAAACAAGAAAATATAGTTTGCTAAATTACCATAGTTTCTATGGAAGTAGACAAAAGTATTGCGGTCAGCTTTAGTGGCAATTTGCTGGAATCGATAATTAAGAAACTAATTCAGTCAATAACTAGATAAACCTCAGACTAAAAAGCGTTTTACATCTATGATACGATCCAACATATTCTAGTTAAATTGGGCTTAGACTATGCAAAAACTTCGTCAGCTTTCTCCTAAACACCCCCCCCCCCCCACAGCACAATGTCATCATCATATTTACATACTCCGTGCATGCATTTGTGTAAGTGTCATCTAAGAAACAAATACATGCAGCACCTCTTTTCAGAGCCATTCTTACAGAGGTTACATTCTACAACTTTCTTCGTCCTTCTATTCCCTTCCGGTTGTGTTTGATCAATTTGAAATCGATGCCCATTAGAGGCTCCCCTCGCCACGCTTCAAAAATTGAAGTAAGGCACTGTTTTTTAAAAGCAAATTAAGAAATCTCCCTATCTGTGAGCTCCGGTATCTATAAGTGTATCGATCAGGTTGGCTTCGGAACGAATTTGTTACAGTTTCATGATAAAATCGCAGAAGACAAAAAATTAAGTTTCATGTTTAATATTACCAATGTGCATATATGTCCTTTTTCTATGAATTTTTGTGATTTATTTTGAACAGCCGGACGCTGGTGGCTCCGCCTGCAGGCTCCGCTGTGGTAAAGATCAATAAAAGCTTAAGCTGTGATATTCAGACGGAATAAAACTCGGTAAGGTCCAAATAAATAGTCATTTGTTTAATGTCTAATTGTCCATTCCGTTTCGTATGTCGTGCCTAAAGCATTATAGTTTTAGCAGTCCCTGCGTATATTTTTTTTATTAAATTACTGATAGCTAATTCAGCATTATACATTAGTTCGTAGTGCACGTTAAATTTTGAAAGTAGTCCTACAATGGATACTTTTCCTTTTGCTAACTCTATTAAACCATATGTGTGGAATTTTCGTTCATATGTCGTCATCTATCGCTCGAAAATCCGTCGATGGGCTTATTGCGATCCTCTACAGCGGTATATAATCAACGACGACAAAGGCTTTTGTTTCGTAACGCCGCGTCTCAAGCAAACACCTCACCAACGATGCCTAACGAAAAGAGATATTTTCAAGGACCTCCTAATGATTCATGGAAATGGCTTTCGAGATCATAGGATCGAATTTTACTGCGTACTTTGTGCGGAAACGTCTGGGTTTAAGAGCGCCAGTAACAGTGCTGTACGAAAACAAACAGGCAGGATTGATCGTGAGCCCCGAAAGGCCACCCTGAGAATCGCAAAATGAAATAGACCGTCAACGTTGTAAGAAGTATTAAATAGGCGTTCCTTTGTCGCGAAGACGGTAAACAAAACCGATGCGCTTTCGTTGATAGACTGTGTGTATGTGTTATATACGGTTTAGCCAAGTACTACGGTAAACTTATATTTTAAATGTTACCGGTCCTAGTCAATCTATATAAATATTTAGTGTTCGAACTAAATCTCAGTGAGTAAGGGTTTCCGTGAAACTTAAATCAGATACGTTTTAAAATACGACCAGCTACCGATGAAATACTGTGGACTAATGTGTTATCCATCTAACGTACACTGTTGTAACTACGAAATTAGGTTTTCAACTAACAGTTTAGGCTAAATGAAGACACTTCATACTGCTGATTAATTCAATTGTATCCAGTGGTAATAGCTTTTTTAGGGGAATTTTTATTATTTTTTTAATTAAACCACACCTTGCCGGGTTTATACGTCAGTAAAACCCGGTTTGCATTATGGCGGCCTTTTTCTAGAAAAAGGCCTTGATTGAAGAGTGGTCAAAAATTTTTCTATTTGTGCTACACTACATAACCTCGGCATTTTAGGATAGTCAAAAAACCAGAAGCTGCGGCGAAAATAGTACTTCGTGATTAAAGGTAAATACCTTTATTTCGCAAAATTGTAAGAACTTCATTAAGTAATTCATTGTTTTTGATATAAAATTATCACCTTCAGCATTTTACACGGAAATACCGAAAAGATAAAATGCTTCAAAGGGTATATTTTTTTATACAGACAGATAATAACTAATCGATAACTGCCGGGAATCCATTTAAAGAGCGTATCAAGAAAGGCTCGTTTGAGCTCAAAGCTTTAAGAACCATTACCGCCATTACTGAAACACCCTCATTGCGTCGACACTGAACCGGCCAGCGATGCATACGAATTACTACTGTGTAAATCTTTCGGCTACGCTTTACGTCCGAAATCGCCGTTAGGCATTCCATCAGACAGACGGCCGGCTTCCAGTACGAAACAAACGGTAGCTATGCCCGGATTCGAACCTGAACCTCAATTTGTCTGTAAGATTTGCAGGCAGATATGTTACCCACTATATGGAGGTCTAGCTCACATCAGATAATCGGATGCTCTCACCGAGAAATTGTGGCAAACTAAATTATTTAAGTCTAGCATAAAGCAGTATAGCTGATACTGTCATATTTTATTATTATGAAATGTATCCTCAATTAGGATTAACGCTTGGCCGAACTCAATAACTTATCATCCGAAGTGACAACCATCTGAATTGCCTGAACATTATGCTATAGAATTTCTGGTAAAATTTGTATAGTCAGTTTAAAATTTACGTTATAACTATGTTGCTTTTTCGAATTTCTACTTTTCAGTGAGTGATTTCTGCGTTTACAATACAGTTTTTCATCAAACTCTCCAATGAATTATGCTGACGCAGTGCCTAGAATTGTCTTATATATTACGTTTTGCCTTGTGCCTTAGTGCTAAAGACTTAAACCTAGAGTGCTTAGCCTATAGGCCAGGCTTCAATAGGCTCATGTTGATCATTGCTGTGAAGCAAGCGTACACGTCGTCACCACAGGGTCCAAGCCTTCAATGCTATAGGCGGCTCTGTCTGATTGTGCTCACCTGAGGTTCAATTTAGACTCTATAAACTTCACTAGACTCCGCCTGCATACGTATATGTGTGTATCTCTCCGAGTCACGCATAGTCGATTGTTGGATTCGTCGCCTACGCGTGAATGGAGCCTGGAAGCAAGTCTCTCTCAGGCTAGGAGCTCCGTCTCACAGATGCCTATCAGCTAGCCAGACGGGCTCGCATACATAGGAGGCGAACGAAGGGGGCAGGCGGGTATTGACCGATGATGGCTGTCACCAGGGAGACAACAACACCAGCTGAAAAACACTTCTCCTTTCTTTACTTCTCGATAGCAACGAACGTACCCAAGAAGACGATGGACTAAACACTACTCTCCATGGCTTTTCATCGTGTTGACTACTCCACGACATTTTTACCTGGAGATATAATTAAACACTGAGCCTCCACGGTTTCACTCTCAAGGCAGAGGGGAAACCTAGCTTGTCGATCCATCGGTAACGCGTTGCTGCTCTATGGAACAATAAACGCACACTCTGCTTGAAGAAGGCCATAGGTCTTCACACAATCCACTTGCAGATTTTGATTTGGCCGAGAATGAGAAATTAAATGAAAATATTCTGGTCTATTGTATTTCTTCTCGATCCGTACACTACATAATTCTCAGAGAAAATCGATATAAAGCTGGCTGCACATACCATTCAAGAAGGCCGGAGCGACACTGTAGCCTGGCCCGGTCCGGTCTGTGTGTCCGACCGGCCTTCTGACTTAAACTCATCCAATCAGCCTCGTCGGGAGCTGAATGTCTATTGCAAACTTAACATGTGTCTTGAAGTGTATGTCGAGAAGTATTTGCGACGGGTCAGGGTGTCTTTGTGGCAGAAATTTGCAGGAACTACTGACACATTAATGACTCTATGCAAATCTCTATTTGAACCCTGGCAGCCCGTTAAGTGGGAGTATAAGTCGTGGGGGCAAAAAAATGTCGAAGCTATTTCTAAGCTAAATTTATCCAAAAACGTGTAAGGATATTCAGTCTGAGTACGGTTTAAAGCTCATGATGGATTAATTATCTGCGGCAAAAAATCCCAGAGAATTCTCAGAAGTATGGGACATCGGAGAGCTTTCTGGAAATGTATTTTGCGTTATCGATCGATATCGAAAGGTACTTGTTGGGGCGTTGGGGACGTTTTGCTGTAGACTTACCTGGAGGACCCAATACAAATGGGCTTGGCCTGTAAAGCCGCGCCTTTTCTCTTTTTTTCGAATTTATTTTATGGTGGCTGCACAAGACGTGTCTCCCTTTGGCATGCAGCACTGCTGTTATGTATGTTTTGTAAATATTCTAATGTATTCTTTGATAAACAAGGTAAAAGGATTAATCTTTTTCGCCTGGGAAACGCTGGTGAAGACGAAGTTTCTTTTTCCTAAACTAGGCACACGGGTTAAAGAATTGACAAGTAGAAATCGAATGTAATTAACAAACTTATTATTACTTGATGATATCTTTAACTTTTCTTCAGTTTATTAAAAGCGTTTGAACAATTTCTAAAACTTCTTCCGAATTTTCAAACTTCAAAAGGAAAACCTATAAAAGGTAACGTTACGCACCTTTGATTGACGCACATTAGTCGCCCATTACAACTTAGACTAGCCTACATTTACACTAGCGCTAGGATGAAGTGTCCCTAATAACCCAAAAGCTGGAGCCTTTTTTATTGAATTTTTGTGAATATTTCACCTTCATTTTCACCTAGTACTTTCTATATTTATCCGAGAGTACTACAAAAAGCACCCTTGAAACAGATTACCTTCTTAAATTCACCATTCTATTCAGTTTGAGTTAATCTCTACTATCCCATATATTGGTTAAGTCTGTAGATCCTAGATAGACACTCTGACAATAAAGTAATATCACTTGGCTAAATCCAACACAAATTATCATTGTTACATCTATGTCGGAGAGCACTAGCTGCTGAGGTTTCGGCTTTCCTGTATTTACTGTTTATTATGTAGCAAATATTACTTTAACAGTAACCAAAAATTATAGAAAAAAAAAGCTGTTGCAACCTTTTTTTAAGGTATCGGGCCTGTCGTCAACCTGGCGATCGTTAGTTCTGATTGAAAATTATGGTTTTGAAACGTTGCTACACAAAGAGACTGTTAAATTCAATACAACTGGCTGTTGTGATCCCAGACGTACATAACGAAGTACGGAAGAAGGGTTTCAATAGTAAAACAACTAGATCATTGGTCTCTATCTGGTCACTAGCTGTTCCTCGAATTATAAAACCGTAAAAAAGGAAGGTCATAAGAAACGGCGATGGTAAGTCCTATATCAGTTGATACCTATCTGTATAGATTTGTTAATGATATAAATTGATTTGGGAAAAGTTGCCTATTTCCATATCGTTGAATGAAAAGCACATAATGAAATCCAAACCATGAGCTATGGTAATGTCCGAGATGAAGGAGTGCCGACGAGATCGCTTACGCGAACGTACATTACCGTAGAGTTAAATATTTCATAATATTCACTCGTTTCCTTTGTCATCATTTCAATCAACGGCGCATAGTCCACGGGGTGCAGAAAATACCTTCAATTCAACGATAGGAACCAATGAACCTGATAGGCTTGTCTAATGTCTGAGACGTTACGGTCGACACTTTAATAATCCAGCCGCGTTTAGCTTATGAAGTAACGAGAATCTAGTCAATTCTGTATACGCATATATCTCGAACTAGACCTAACGCCTTTATCCTGCTTGCGTCTGCCGCGAAAGTAATGTAGGGTAACCGTTTTTTACAGCGAGCAATGTAGCGAGTCATTGATAATTTCGTGTCACATTTTGCTTGGCAAATATCGATGCCTGTTCCTCTTCCTAAAAACCAACCGTATCATGCCTTCGACGTTTTCCGAGACTGTGGGTCAAAAGCACCTACAACTCATAGTAGCTTTGTGCGGCCAGGCGAAAAAAAGAACTCGCCAAATAGTGACAGATACATTAGGCCCTTTTCGCCAAGTATCCGCTTGTGTAAAATTCTCATACGAAACTAACCGATGGCCTCTTCGAATGCTTCAGGCATTCACCGCGTCCTAAGACATGGCCATCTCGCAATTTCGTACAATTCAGAATAGTTTCCTAAATTAGGCAAAGCCTTTAGTCCCGAGTCAGGCCGATCGAACACCTGCACCAGGTGTAAAACGAACAATTTC
Source organism: Varroa destructor (assembly GCF_002443255.2). Taxonomy (NCBI): domain Eukaryota; kingdom Metazoa; phylum Arthropoda; class Arachnida; order Mesostigmata; family Varroidae; genus Varroa; species Varroa destructor. The sequence continues at coordinate 15,968,706 of NW_019211459.1, read as the reverse complement.
ACTACGAAGATATTTTAGTCATTCGAATTGACAACGTTATACTCTTATTGCGGAAGTGTGAAACCTTTCTCGCAGCTCTAGCTGAGTTTTAAAGACGAAGTCTGATGACTGATGGCAGGAATAGATTGATTTAGCTAACAACGTAACGGGAAACGCTTCGGGCACGTTTCATGATGATCAAGTGAGTGGGTACAAAGTACTAATGTAACCAGACCAATGTACTCGTTAGAATTTGCGATTAATTAAGTGTGTCGTCAAAGATGACCGCTGTCTCATACAATGACGAATTATTCCATTCCAAAATTATCTTCCAAATCTTTGCTCTTGTAAAAGGCGTTTCGATAAAAGGAACGTAAAACGAGAACCACACAAGTCCAACGAGTCCATCCGCGCAGGGAACTTACAAACCGTTCGCAGTATTACTCCTCTATGTCTGTTCAAGTTATATATGTCGTACACTTTCGCATTGATTAAGCACGAAAAAGAGTCGTCCAGAGCGAAGACATGCGTTCACGTATATATCCGCTATACACCATTTCTAATGGTCAGCCAGACGAATCAGCTAACGGATACAACGCACAAGCATCGCGTCTGCATCATCTGTTACATTTTTTTACACTCAATCGTCAGGATCATTGATAGAAGCATTGTACAAACCAGACGGGGGGCTACAGGCGAACAGAAACCACGCATCGACAATAAGTATTCGCATACCCTGCACAAGCACAAGCCGTTTGCCGGAGGTGCTTGTTGGTCGTAGCTAATCTAATAGTGACGGAGGTATCGGAAAGCGTCCTCGGTTAGCCATAATCGATACGAGTTCCGTAATACCCCACTCTCCGACCCGGCCCTCCGGCTCATTGTCGTGCCCAACAGTACCGCCGGAATCTTCTGCCTTTCCTAATAGGCTACGCCTGAACATCTGTACGAAGAAGCGGTGAGACTACCATACTATCGTGGCGGAACGTCGAGCTTAAGACAACAAAACTTGTAACGTGGCTTTACACTCGTCGCTACTGTCGTGGAACCTATTGCATAAGCAAGATGGCGCAAAGGGGGGCAAATTCATTGGAACTAGCAAGACTGTCAAGGCCAGCAGCAGCGACAATTTCAACAATATTTTTTTCCGTTTTCGCTGTTCTGACATGCTAATTAGTCATATCCCATAGTTCATCATCCCATAGGGCATCAAAGAAACGCTCTACAGTTGATAGCCTGGTTATAAACTGTGAAGTGTTTGTGAATTAGCAGCTGATCCCATATACAGGGCAGGCAGATCGCTTTTGACAGTTCTGTTGCTCGCACTTTGTTGAATCAATGGGGCTCACTTGTCGATTGCCCCAGCAGGCTGAATAGCCCGCGTGCTAATGAACATAATATGCCCACAAGCAGGCTTCATAGCTTTTGACTGAGGGGTTTGTCCGCAGATCAAAGTGGACGCTTTGCTACTACAATTAGCATATGTTGGAATCGAGTGATGTCCTATCACTTGTTGGGACTATTTTTTCACCTCAGTTACAATGAAGCATTGAAATTATGTTTCGATAAGGGTTTTAGAAAGGGGTAAATTCTGGTGTGTGTGTTCTTGCAGTGGCTAATCTCGTATATAGACGAGAGGAAACTGGCTCAGATAGTCCAGCTTAAGCTTGAGAAATCAAGCACTGATTCTTACCTGCGTACAATAATTTTACCAAAGATCTTTTTTACCGAGATACATAATGATAGCATAAATGAAATGACACGTTCTAGGTTAACCGTTAGGCAATCAAGTAGAGCATGTACGAAGCGACCTAGACGGTATGAACGAACGAAGCTAGCTAAGACCCACTCCCCGAATACCTGGATTTTACTTTCTCTCTTATTGGCTACAAATATTCATTATTAGTGATAGTTCCTAAGGTTCGAAGTTGTCTTGATAATAAGCAGTTACCATTTCACCGAAATGCATGGGATAGTTGTAGTATGCGCCAGATTCTGGGTTGATAAGGCAGCTTCCCGAACGAACTTAAAAATGGCTTTGTTTACTGCCCATCTCATCTGATATGCGATAATGTTCGATCGTCGTAGAACCATACTGAACAACTGTATCCTGTTATTTTACAATGCTGTAGCAACTTGTGATATGATTCCAGCCAGTAGGGTAGCGGATATAGATGTACGGTACCCGTTTGTGGGAAACGATGTAGTTACAATTATATTACTTGAAGGCTCATACTATTTTTATTATATATTTTTAATTATAATACTTGTTGCGCACGAACGCTGGCGAATAAAAGATGTTGGCGCTCAGGTGTTCGATTGGCAAGACGCGCTGTTGTTACATCTATAGCTGTTTTTGAGGATATACAAATGTTGACTAGAAAAGCCAACTGACCTTTACCGTTACGGCTCCTTACTGTGACCAAAGTGATACCAAATTAAACTACGGAGTCACAATGTCCAAAGGCGTCAGAATTTGGTTTTGTAGTTTATAACTTATTAGTAGTAAATGCCCACCATTGTGTGATGTTATCTAAACAATCGCTTGTGAATTTATACAGTGCAACAATTAGCAAAGATAAAATGGCTTTGGAACAATTGTATCTTCTCTTTTTCCTTTGATAGAATATTTATTCGTTTACGGACGCAAAACCATCGAGGTCATGGACTTCATGGACAGAAACTTCATTAATCATTCTCAAACAAACCGAGTTCAGTAACAATAATCCCGGCGGCATTCAGATTCCTTTTTTCAGCGTTTTCGTTTACTGGAGTTAGTCTTCAACGACCCTGTGTGCAATAAATGTCTGGCCTGCCAGAACTGTGCTACACTTACGCCTAATCAAGCGACTACGCATTAGCAATGGATTCACGCCGATGTCGTATCGGGCAACGCACGGTCTCTTCCTCGTGGTATATTCTTCGGAGCAGTACTTTCCTAACGACTTTTTTGTACGGTTGGCAAAGTCGGGTGGCAAACCAGTGTCAATTGGGCGTGGCCAGAATACCCATTCTACAGAGTCCGCCTCTTCGCCGTAACACCTCGTTTCTATGGGCTTCACTTAAAAGAAATTAACAGGAGGACCTCCTACGCAGTAGTAAACATCTACTTGGCGCAGTTGCGAGAACCACAAAATCGAAGAATGAGGCCAAGCAGGGCCGAATCGAGATTGGAGGCACTAACTAGTTAGCCGACGTGAAGCGATGACGCGTTCAAATGCATTAGCCGGCAGAGTTTTCCTGGGTTTAACTTCCACCGGGTAACTGGATAGAAGACTTTCATACTAGAGGCACTACAGTTGATCTGGTAACAGTGAATGGGTAAGATAAATATGTGATCTGATCTTCCGACGTTACAAATTAGCTAACCATCTCTGCATTAGTGAACTTAGTTACTCGATGCTTACGCGCAGCTTCTACCATAAACACAGTGTTTAACCCCAAATAATCACACTCCAACCATCGTTTCACGACGAGCAGATGGGACCTGATCTGGCCAGTTTTACGAGACCCGAAATTGCCCAATCGTAGCTATCTAGTTAGAATATCGCAGTTTAGCAGTTCTCGTCTAGCGGCTTATCATGGTCGATCTTCAATCAACAACGAAGCGTATTTGTTCGTTTTGATTATACAACCACAGCAATTTCCACGAACTAGCCTAAATTCACAACCCGTTATAGCCAGCCCTATCTCGCAAGCAACCAGGGAGGCGTTCACATACGCCGACGCCCGTTGAGCCTGCACAGCTATCTCGAAATAAGCTCGTCCTGTCCCAATAAGACGCTGTGTTAAAGTGGTCTACTGTGACCGCCTAGACGCGCCAGGGCGCGACCGTTCATTGAGCGTCATCGCTTAACGCCGCCTCTGCTATGCTTGCTTCTTTAGCTGATGACGTAGCCTGACTGACCAACCAGCCGAGCGCGAATTGCCCTTCGAGGCAAGTGCCACCGTACGAAGAACTGCTCGATTCTAGCTAGAGTACGCACGCAGCGACCTTTCGAGTCGCAGTGACTCCTCTAAGCTGTGATTCCATCGAACAGGTATACCTTTCGGCTGTTTGCTCTGTTTGGCATCGATGTCGATCACCGTAAGTCACTCAGCGGCTTCTTCGTTTACTTGCTTACTTCATACTGGGCCCTAGATATTTTCGGCAGCGGTACCGTGTGTGAACCATCACATGTTTGTTTTTTGAAGCGACTTCCAGTTGTGCTTTGTCTGCTTTCAAAATTCTCGCGTATTCGACTTGACAACTACATTTGCTATCTTGTGACGCCGCAGGCTTGTTATAGTTTTTTTGTTTTTACCAGCAAACAGCATCGGATAAATATGACCAGTAGACTGCTAGTAACAGTAACACTATTGTGATTATGTTCTGTACATTTGACTAGATGGCTTGCAAGTGCGTTGTGGTCTATCCTGCTTTTGGGCAAAGGACCCCGCCTTTACATGTTATTGGTCTGTTACTGATCGCAGACAGAACGCCGATGGCTTCCTCATGTCCTATTGGTTTAAATGCACAGCTATTCATACAGGAAGTCTACTCTAAACACGTTTGGATTTTGGAAAGCCCAAGCCGGTAGTATAGGGCCCAAACGTAAAAAACGTGTAGGCTTAGTTAGATAGTTGTTTATTAAGAAGAAGAACAATTGCTACGATTTGTTTCGTGTCGGCAACTAGAAAAGTTCAGATATACAAGTTACATCGATCATTGGGATGGATCGCAGTGATCGAAAAGAATATAACGGCTGAGAAAAATCAAATTTGGATTTAAATTGCCTTTTTATTATCATGTTGTGGACCCTGAATGTCAGCAATTTTACAGGTAGAGCCAGTTTACTATTCTCTGGCAAGAGATCAGTCACAGCTTTACACGTGGAGTGCTTTATTGCAGGAAGGCCTAAGTTAATTTTTGCAGATTTTTGAGTTATTATGTGTATATTTTTTTAAAGGCCCTTAATGATGCCGATAAGTTAGCAAAACATTCTATTAAAATTCGCAATTTAATTATTCCAAAAACCGTTTGAACGAACAGATACCAGGTTTAATGGGGCTTGTCGCGCAGGCCTAAGTCTAGTCATTTGCATTCTCTAGAGTCTTTTGGTACCCATTAAGAGTACCAAGAGATCCTAGAGCTAAGAACAAGCCTTAGAGAAATCGCTGTATAGGCAGTCCTAAATATGGCCTGAAGTGTTGCCCAGTTTAGGTTCGAAGTTAGTTTCGAAGTTAAAATTCAAGGTTACAAAAGGGTTTACGACAATTTCAGTACACGCTGCAGCCACAAACGCTTTGCCAAGCTTTACCAAGCCCAGCTCAAAGAGATAGTTTTAATCCACTAGTAGTGCTAGCTACGATTATCAGCTTCACACTTTATTCCTTATTTAAAAATAGTCGATTCACTCAATTTTAAACAAATTAGGCTTAGGCCTTTTGTGTATCTATATGCTTAATATGTATTATGACTTCAATCAGTCCTTTCAGCTATTTCAGGGTAGGTTTTTGCATGTATTATGTCAAATAAAAACATACACTCGTTCAATGTCATGAAATGCTGCGTCGTGCTGCTCAAATAGAAGACCGGCATACAATATTAATAACTGAAAAAGGTAACGGTTGAAACGAATAGAATCAATATATCGACCTGTTTTGCGTCGGTCCAAACACGGCCTGCCTGTTGAATACCTTTGACCCCTTGGATGCTATCGGCTTGTCCTGCAGAAAACGACTTAGTATACACTCTGGCGAAGCATAGATAGAACATACTATTTCATTTCAGCCCTACGACCTTGATATGAATAGTTGTTGTAATACAGTCAAGGAGTTTGCCGTACAATTCCGTGTGCCGCGAAAAAGTTGCGATTTAAAGGTAATATCTATGCTTTCTACTGGCAGCTTCATTGTCATCAATAATCTTTTTTCAGCTGCCTATAGATACAGGACCAGTTCCGTTTGAATGTTGATTGCATGTTTACGTAGCTGATGGCCCTAAACGAACTACACATGAAGCTAGGCAAGGATAATTAGAATAAACCAATCAGAAACCTTGACTTTCAAGGATCATGAAAAATTAAGCGACAACGGTCGTTGCGATATTGGCAGTCAGAGAGTTCCAAATCACATGAGAGACGATGATCTAAGCAAAAATAGCTCATCTACTTTTGATGATATGTCACAGTTTTTTTTTTAAATTTTTTTTTTTCCGAAATATTCTTTAATCGTACACAACATCAAGGAAATTTAGAGTAAGCGTTCTCAGTTGATAATGTGATGATCCTCACTTTGGTCTTTCGCATTTGTAAGTTCCTGAAGCATCCTGAAGCAGAAATTCTTCTTTAAGAGGCCTTCTGGGTTTGACGTAACGGTCGAAATGACCATCGTGGCTGTACTATTATGTAGCCGAGAAAATCGGACTCCAAGTTGGGATATCTTCTCAGATATCCTAAATCAGGTTCGTACGGATCACCTGAATGGTGCTTTAAGCCACGGTAGGTGCTTTTTCTGGTCTCGCTCACTGCCATTAGCTTGTAACATTATAAGGCGTCGAGGGCAAACTTCTTAAACATGCATAAATAAACGAAATAATTTTTTTTATTCATGTGAACCTGTAGAACCAGTTTATTGTCTGCTCTACATGTAGTGTTGTTTTCCCTTGATAAGGTTAAGCCTATAAGCTAGAATAGCCTATCCCGGAATCTTAAGAAAATTACACTTATTTTGAATCGTGTCAATGCAAAATAAAGGAAGATTTTATAGAGCATGACTGCAACATTAAGTTGCAACTAAAATTTGACAATAGTGAGGCAATCGATGGTTTCACATGGGTTCTAGAGAGAACGCTTTACAGAAATGGCAAGCAGAGTCCTGATGGCCGACGTCAAACAAACACCAGCCAGGCTGTGCAACTCGCTATACACGGAATTCGTCGACTTCCAGGCAGCCGAGGTCGGTGTCCAACTACAACATGAATGTGCTCAACTTTCTTGCTGCGATTCCACAGGCAAATAGAATAGCCATCGAAAATCCTGCGACCGAACTTCCGCCCTTCACACCGACAACCGATCTGGCTCAGGGAGGCAGTTTAAACCTACTTCTATTCCTGCTGAAGAGCCTCCTTAATCAAACAAGAGGGCCGAGGCAATAAGTCAAGGTCATTTCGTATGCAGACGAGTCTGTGTTATGCGGGTCAGGCAGTTTCTAAGTCTAGGAAACTCTAGCCTGGCTTTACGCAGCAGTCGGAGGTTTGAAACTGACTGTAACCCTGATTAAGACGGAGGCGATGACGCTTACCAAGACAGCTGCCATGGACACCTTTTATCTGGCCAGGTCGCTTCTTGCTTATGCAAATGGTTTTTCAATGTTGGTTTCTCTTATTCGCCAACGGCAGACGTTTCACTGTGTATGTCATTGAAAGACGTAACAAGGCAGTGTTGGCCTCATAGGCGATTAAACCGCCTCATCGCTTACGCCTCACAATCGATTTCAACTTGTTCGATCCAGAGTAGCTTCAATCGTACCGTATGAAATTCGCGTCATTTCGTAAGATCATGTAGTAAAGCAAATAGAGGCGTTGAAGACTTTTTCCTTAAAAGAGCATCGGGCTTACACATAGCGACCCGAAATCGTCTTTCATGTCTCCTAGCTGAGTCGGTATCGCTTTAGAAGCAACAGAAATCTTCAAGACCTCATTAGAAAATGAGAGCGAAAATTCTCGAAGATTGACAGGGATCTTCGTACTTCGAGTACGATGAAGAACAACGAGTGAAAAAAGAACGAACTGGCCGAAGAGACACGTTGTGACTGGCTTTGCCGAGCATGGATTCCTCTAAACCTTATAAACCCTGTAGTAAGCTAGGTTTCCATAGGCCTGAAAATACATGTAGGTGCTCCAGGTGTAAGGGAAATTATGGTAGATACCATGTCATCCGATACCCCTCTAGAACATCTGGCAAATCTCTCAATCTGGTTTTGTGAATTCGACAGGACCTAAATCGCCCGTATGATGCCAGTTGTTTTTAAATGGTTCTGTATACCTATTCTGGTATAGAATTAGTGTGTTTTTTATTTGTATTTAGGAAGTGTGGAGCTTTCTTTATTACCAGGAAGGCTAAATAAATAAACTTTGATTGAATACTGGGGCAATCTCGTTAAATTTAAGGGCGAATCAGAACTTGTTAAACCTATGTTTATTGTAGGCCTTCGATCAATAAACGTCGTAGGTCTCCTTTTGTCCTAACATCACACTGCGCGGCTAGCTCTAAATCACGTGACGTTATACACATCGGATATAGCGTACTTCGTTTATGCTAAGATCTGAAAATAGACCCTAGGCAATTCGGAAATCAATATTTAGTTAATAGGCATATTTATCCTACTCGCACGAATTATCCTCGGGGAAGAGTTCATACTCACTCTCAAAAACTCACGTCGAAACCTACGCTTACAAAATGCTCAACTACAGCCCCTCCGAGTGACTGGGAAACGAAGCGTAAGTAGCTGTTGAAGTTCGGCGCTGTTAGGGTCATTGCTTTGGTCATTGGTCAGAATAACTGTCGGAACCTATCATAGAACCGTATATCAGCATTGTCGCCCTGTCCTTTCTGTTTTATGAAACACACACAAACACACAGCCGGCTCTCGCCTATCTCCAGCTACAAACAAAGCGTCTATTCAGATTAGCTACCCGATTCAACTGTGCTGCTGTTACCAGAGCGAGCAAAGAAACAACCACAAGCCAGAATCGCCAAAGACCAATAACAGTAATAAGGATGACAACAGTAGTACGGATAACAATAATATTTTGTTGTTTGTTTATTCATTCCAATCAACCACAGCCACACAACAGCAACAACAACAACAACGTCAGCAGCGACCACGCATCAACAGCAAAAAAACAACCAATAAAACAAAGTAAATAACCAGATCACGCAACTAAGTGAGTCCATCACGCGATATAGCAACGTACCCTTTTCCAAAATCGGGCGCCGGAACCGGTCGGTTCCGGAAGAAGCAGACGCTGCTGGCTGTCGCTGCTCTTATCGACTCAGCAATCTGAACTCTGCCGAGAACCGTAAACGGACGAGGAATATCTGCCTTGAACGACATCGTTGCCCTTGAGCCATTCGAGCTTAGCGAGGTACAGTTGGATTGACTGCGTAGACGTTAATAGTTGTCGCCGTCGCCGCTAGCTGTCGGTGACTCTTTCGCCTGGCGGTTCCGACCCATTCGTTATCGAGGGGAGTATCTCGAGGAACGACTGGAAGTATGGGGATCGCATCGAGTTGGTTTCTTTGCTGAAACACCTTGATGTCAGATCGGTCGGATCGGCGATGGTAGACACATACACGAATACACATAGGCGTAGATGAAATATCTTTTTAGCTAATTGAGCCCCACCATTTCCATTCGGATTTTAGATTGTCTATTTTAGAAACGCTTTTTACACACTCAAACACACAAACAGGTAAAATCCATTCAAAAACAGCGTAGTCATTGAATTCAACTATAGCACTATCACGCCCTAATCAAAATTGCCACTCACCCAACCCAATTTTTGTGAGCGCCCCAGTAGCGTTGGTTACGACCAATCGTTGTCTCGAAAAACTATTGTTATATTAATCGGGCTTGAAATTACTATTATTATCATATAATAGTTAAGCTAAAAACATTATACAATGAGCAGGGATTTACTCGTCAATCCAAGAGCTTAGGACACAGTCCGCTAGTAACTACAGGTATAAACACGTATAGTGTAATACGCAAATTCCATAGAACAATGGAGAAAAACACGTGTTGATTTTCTGTTACTAACATCTACAGGTGAGACACGCCACAAGCAACTTACTACTCGTTGTTGCATTACTGCTGGAATCGTATATTTGGCCACAACACTATAGCTATTAGAGACACCCAAAAGCTGATTTGGGTTCTTGCAATTCAATTCTGAAATAGGAACACTGCAAATTCAGCTGAGGTTGAGTCTGGAGGGCATTTCGCAGAGAAATAGACTAACTGTTCGTTTTTATCAAATGTATAGTAAGCATCCGCAGAAGGAACTAGACGCAGTCTGGTGAACTGAGGTCTATCATCTTCACCGAAATAACCACGATTTAAAATATGGCACACATTCTGCCCGGGTCTTCCCAGATGTGCGGGAACATCAATAGGCCACACCATTCTTCCAATGCACCCACCCTGCCCTGTGCTCGATTGAAATTTTTGTTACGTTACATATGCACATAAATTTCTATAGTTCGAGTAGTGATACAAGGACGCAGTTCTCGCCACATGTATCATGCATCCACATGATTAAGTGAAGAAACCAACCACAAATATTCCATTGTCTGCTCCTTGTTATATATATATATATATAAGTACATGTTGAAAGGCGACTAAAGGCCTTTAAATCTAATTGCTTGCCTGTGTAGGACAAAAACAGGATAGAAAAACGATATCCATACATACATACATACTACAGAAGATATCCATAAAGTTTCACCCAAACAGCAACCCAATGAACCAGTGAGATCAAGAGGGTAAGAGCCAACTTGCATCGGTAACTCGCAAATGATCGTATCGCGCGGATGATCCGTCTCACGTAGTCGACGAAATGTTAATAGCAGTATCAGCCACACAAATACTGTGCAGGTGTTGAATACATATATCCACTTTCGTTCAACTTGTTTGTAGAGAAAAACAAACGATTGACGTTTAGCGAGTGCGTCGACTACGAAACAAACCTTTATCTACTTCGGTCAACTGCAAGCGACCGCGACAGAATTAAAAAGAAACTTCTGACGCATAGTAGAGTGCAGATACAACAGCCTCCAAGACCCTCCAAAAATGTGGGGAGACTATCCACCAGTGTACATATTTGACGGCGGGCGCGGTCCCAGGACACAGCTGCGTTGACAGAGTATCATAAAGGACATCGTGCTTTTATGTGAACTACTCTGGGCTCTTTTACTGTTCGACATCGGTCGCCGTGTCCCGCTGCGGTGCCGCTGCGGATGGCGACGGTAGAGGCAAGAGAGCAAGTACAAGGCTTGAGAGAAATCAACGTGTTCAATATTGTAATACCATTTTTGGCTAAGTTTTGCTAAGCTAGCCACGTTGGCAGCCAGCATATAGCCGTCTTCTGTACAGCGCTATCATGGAGCGCTGCCGTAGGACCAATACAATTATCTTGTAGTATTAACCCCAAAGAGGTTTGTCTCGATCGAAACTCCAATGGAGCAACAATCGAATTGTCGTAGTATTTGCCAGTCGTCTACCCTATGTCTATTTTCTAAGCGGAAACAGGGAGGTAAGCGTTGGTATACTTGACACCTATAAAATACATCCATTAGAATGTCTAAAGAGATATAGCAAAAGCAGCTTAGTAGAAGAGCGATTATATGGCTTTAATAAAGGAACATTTACTGCCCTTAGGTACAAGGAATGAGCCTAGATCTTTTGCCGATTACCACGCCATTTCTCTTTTAAATGTACATTTTAAGAGGCAGAATGCTTCTGATGCTCGCTCTTATAAAGCTTGTACACAGTACAAACACATGTAGTACTAGAATAAATACGATTCATCCAGGCCAAACGTAACAGTTGGTGGTGAACGACATTCTAGGAAGTTCCTGAATTCTGTCTTTCTCGTATATGACCATTTTATAGATGGCATTGCTTGGTAGGCTTGGATGGCATAGGTAACGATTCGTTTTATATTTTTTTTGAGAATTAGTCTTGTGGTCTAGAAGCTGTTAAATGCTTATATCTTTGAATTTATTTCTTATCACTGTTAAAGTCAATAGAACCAGACGGACGATACCGCTGTACTATATAGGTTTGTGTTCTGCTGTATAAACCATCAGTGACCTATTTCACCGATTAGTATTATTTAGGTCGGTTTAATTTAGTCATACAATAGACTATATATAATATAGCCTTGTTTAATTTTATTCGTTTTACTGTACATGCGGCTAAAAAAGTTCTAAAAAAATATCTTCCGATGCTTGATGATTGTTGAGATCATTGTCGTTCAGTTCTCAGGAACAGGTTCAGGAAATCGCCCTTCTACCTTCCAGAAGATCCACCTTAGTTGTGATAGTTCAAGATGTATCACTTCGTGCTTGTGAACATACGCTCGATTTTCTTCACACTAAAAATTGCTGACACCCTCTTATATTGCACACGTGCAAGACCTCCATATATATATAGTATATCCATCAGATATTTATTTTCTATAAGGTACTGCCGTATTAGCTTGTAGTAGTCATGGGCTATATTAGGGTGCCGGAAGTATCTTTTATGAAAGCTTCGGTTCCGTAACAGGTTCTGCCTTTTATCCTACCTATATCCTACATCTAATATTTGATATTGTTCAAAATTCTATACGCGGTAAACCAGTTTCCGCACGCTTAATGATGGTGTTCAGCGCATCAGGACCACATACGGGGGCTTCCGGTACCGTTGAAGCGCTTGACTGCACACGTGATAGATGACTGAACCATTCAGATTTCGCCTAACAGTTCGTAGAAGAGCGCATACTCCGATTCGGATCGGCTTTATTTGTGTAAGTACGAAATTGAACAAGAACAGCGATGAAAGAAGGTTACCTTTTAATTTCATTTATTGGAGCATAATAAAAAAAAAAAAAAAAACAGCTATATTTATTGTTTTCTTCTACTAGATTTTTAGAAATCTTTAGAAATCTGAAAATTTAACTCGGAAAATTTGGGAAATACCCTTTTATGCCACTAGCAACTATCGATAATTAAAAATGTTTCTTTTTATATAAGCGCTCTCGTATTTTCTTTCCATATATTAATATATAGGCATACGTTCTCCTCGAAATTATTGATAAACTAGGTTCAGTGCAAACTTAATCACCTACAACTTCTACCAGCGATTCCGCCATGGTCCCATCCGACCCAACTTAGCCCCAATGTAATTTTTACATCAGCACATGCCAAAACATTTAACGTCGTTTAAGTGGCTCAGTCGAATTCGAACGAACAATTGTGCAAAAATGCCGCGACATAACTCTTGCTTTTGGTCTGGCCAATTGTCCACAGCAGCATAACGATAGATAACTATCTCGGGCTAAGAGGCAGAAACAACTGCATCACGTAGTCAGGTTGTTGACCAACAGGTAGGCCGTGCGATAGGTCTAACGCGATGAGAGTCTAAAATCGCCGCTTCCTTTAGACCTGTTGCTCGTGGTTGTTGATGTTCATATTCTTACAAATAGCAATACCTTGAGTCGGGCATCGGAACCCCTCTCCCATGATCCTTTGCAGCCGCCCAGCTGCTACCTAACGCTGCTCGACGCCATTGCGACCTCTGCGCCGTGGGTGCTCCAACTCTGCGACTTACTCTATACGATGTCTACGTGGTGCTCAATGCGGCCACTCACATCATGCACATCATGGCCGCATAAACCCTCGCTGTAGGTAGGTAGGCGCTGCTGCGGCTGGAGCCGCGGAGCAACCAATCCCATGAGTTCTCGAGTAGGCAGCTCCAGAGAGCAAACGCACCATGTGGCTGACACATGCGCTCATTCGCCGGAGCAACGATGTCTGGTAGTCGGACGACGGCAGTAACAATAGTAACAACGGCAATAGCATGAACAGACCGGAGTAGGCAACTGAGAACACCATGAATTCGCGCATGTGGCGTTCATGCTAAAGACAGCGGCAAGAGCTGTGATAACACGGAAAAAAGCAATTCTAAATCGGCCATTGGCAGTAGAAGTCATCGTACCGGCATATAATGATAGCGGACAAAAGCGACGATAGCGACAACAACAAAAACAGCCCAGCCCATCCTATAACAGCCTGGAACTTACGTCAGCTCGTACGCCTACAGACGGGGAACTAGTTCTGCTCTCATAAGTAGTTGCCGCCGATGCAGCAACTTACCTGAGAAGTGGCGTCTAGGCTGTGTTCCTGTCTGAATTAACTGGGCTTAATAGAATGCCAAGTGGACGTACCGGGCTACATTGTGTGGCCTGTGGGCAACGTTGGAGAAATGTCAATTTGGAAGGCATAGATCCGTTTCGGTGACGCACCAGCAATGTTATTCTTGATTGGATAACAGAAACTGCATTTCGGCACAATTAGATCGCTGTGCGAAATTGTTGAAAAAAACGGTAGGACCATCACTGAAATTAATCATAGTAATATGCTATTGCCATTATTTAGATGCCAGAGTTCTTTCGGGCTGTTATGATATCGTTATAAATGAGCTGTTTTTAGTCAATAACAGAGATTTATAATAAACATACGTCTACTAATATTTTTCTCACGTAGGTACATATGTTTAGCTGCTCCGAGCGAGTCCGGCGGACTCGAAAATTAAATAATTTCTGAATTGCTTATGAATGCAACGATAATAATTTATAATAATTTGCGTTAGAGGTATTCTCGTTTTCTTACACATCTTTTCCCTGTGTTCTGGCAGCGTGCTTACAGCCGCATATTTACCATTTGTTTATAATTCGAAATTTCTCTATCTATGACTATTTGAGGTAATCTGTTAGTACGATATGCTTGCCCACCAGTTGCCCGTTTCAGGACATGGGAAGACACGCGGACCCAGATTGTGAGAATAAGCGGGCTGAAGCCAGCGTTGAATATTGCTTGGGTCAATCCAGAAAGTCATACGATGAGGTCTGGCGTTGTCATCAAGTAACCAGTCTGCGTGTTTTTGACTGCTAGTCTGGAAATTTCTTGAGGAACCTGAGGTAACAAGCTGTCCTATCTTCGACGAGCACCTCATACTAGCAGATGCTCCTGATGTCTATTGCACTGTGGTACTGCCATGTTATGCTCGAGTCTATTCGACGCTGTACCGATCAATTTTTCTCCAGGGCGACGTTGTTCTCCTGCCTGGTTGCTCTCTGGCTATTGATAAAGATTGAACCCTGCATCATTTATGGCGACCGTATGCTCCAAGTGGAATTTTTGTCGATTAAAGTTCCGCAAATTGCACGTCAAATACACCGCACGCGTTTACAGCTGACCAAGAGTTAACTTTCCGCATTCGGGTTATAGCTCTGTAGTAAGTTACATGTGAAATGCCAGTTTTGGCCGACACAGCCATTAAGCATTAGAGCTCTGCGTTCATTAAAAGCCTTCTCGATTGCGGCAATACGTTCTTGTCCTTTGGGTCCCGGTATGCGGACTTTTTCAGTGGCTTTCAACACCCTAATCTCGGTTTTTAAAACGTTGCCACCGTCCATTTTCGTGTTTAAGCTTCGCCTAATGTCTCCAACGATCTTCGCTGACTTCCCGAAACAATGTGGCTTTCAAGTAACAAAAACTTGACCAGTAAGAATTCATCTCTGAGACTAAAATATGTTTTTTATGTAGGCTCATTTCCCTTGGAGTAAACTCATCGGTTTTCATTCATGGGACTTTGGAAAAGCAAAGTATTTAGCAGCTAAACTTTATCTGCCACTAGGGCATAGTTGAAACGTTACTCAATTTCAAAGTCCGCTGGGTTCTTTTATAACCACATATGTTATTTTCGATAGTAATAGATTAAATTTGACACTCTTTTTGTCTATAGTTTCGTGAGACTGCCTAGAGATGTCATTTTCCGGCAGCATTCTTCGAAGTGTGCCCATGGACAATTGCCCTCCAGCTGGTGACAACGAGCTTGTTCTCACTCTAGCAAAATCCACAAACTATAGAATATTACGGAATACTATGCGCCTTTTGAGAGGCCCAGCTCATTTTCCTTTGTCGTCCTTTTGGTTGAACAGGTTGCCTGTTCAGTGGTAAATTAACGGCGTCTTCAGTAAAACAACTGTCTGTCTCACGTTTCTAGTACAAATAGCCCGACTTTGCAAGGCAAGGATCGATTCTTTACAGAACTGCGGAGCCTGAGGTACAGATTTTCGGTTGGCTGGTTTCATACACAACAAATATTGAGGATAACGGAATAGGGGCCAGTTTTAGGTTGAGCTATGATGATGCCGACTGAGATGGTCGCCCTAAACTATTCGAGCTGTTTAAATCTGTTAAATAGTTCCCATTTCAGTAACGCCATCGTCCATGATAACTCGGTTCTCTTGCAAGATATTTTGGATCAGTAAAGCCCAATGGAAACTCAAAACAACGCTGATACTGAGAGATTTTAACCCTTTTAAAATAAAGGTACCTCATGACCGTATTCTAATGATCCTTTGTAGGGCTATGGTAGTCGCTTTATTTTTCTCTTCTAGCTATTTCATCTCTCCGACCACTACTTCGTTATCTCTGGATTGAAACTGATTTTTATCTTTTAAATTTCGTGCAATTCAGCCGTTCAATAAACTAAGCGAGCAAGCATTATGAAAATACCGATAATTTTCTATTATCTTAATGTTTATCTGAGGCCATATACAATACTACGGTAAAAATGGGGAAATCTATTCATCTTTAGAGAATCCGATTTTATGCCTATCGTATACAAGTCGGTAAACTTCGTATTTTTTTTCCAAATTAGGATACTTCACTAATTTTCAGTTGTTATGGTCAAATGCAATTAATTTTTGCTTCACATTTGCATACATTGAAGTCTAAGGGGAATTTTGACAACACCTTGACGTAAAATCTATGAAGTCTACGAAGTGTTGTCAAGACAAGTCTACACGCAAAGAAAATAGTTAGAGCTAGAGATAGTCTAGAATCCATATGTATAATTTATATGTATATACGAACACGTGTCTTCTTTTAAGAGCATAGAACTAAATTCAGGTTTCTTACAGGTAATTACACATTAACAATGTTCATCTTCTGTAACAAACATTGTCGCCCATAACGCTGTTAAGCACTGCAGCGAAAGCCCAGTGGTTGCAGACATAAAAATAATCCTTTTATTTGCTCGAAGGCTTAACAACTTCAACTTGCCATCCCTTCGTATCTTACAGATCAAGATCACTCACCGCCAGTTTATTGAAGTCTAACTATTTTGTAAACTTCAGCTCTGTAAGAGTCGGCTATACAGTTGGAACACGGTTTACAACGGGTGATAATTTTGAATCGTCAGACCATGCTCCGTAACAACTTGTAGATAACAGAACGATTTATCCTATAATACATTTGGAATTGGTTGTTAGAGCTTGTTGCCCTAACGAAGGTTCGAATCTTATGTTCAACTATCATAAGGTTAAAAGCTTCTGACCAAACCCTATTATAATTTTGCTTTTATTTATATTTAATTCATCAGAAAGTTCTATGTGCTTTTATAAAATCCAATACCTTATTTCCGTTTACTGTATCTATTCTATAAGAGTTCTATAGGTTATTGTGTGAAGCTATCCTAAACTCTATATACTATTTTTACTTGCCCAAATCTTGTACTGAACGTACATTAATAAAACTTGCACGTTTAATTTTGACTAAACTTTCTTAACTTAATATGATTTTCAGTAATTTCAAGTAACTCAATTCGAGGCAACTCATCTATTGCGAGCACTGCAACATACAAAATAATTGCGTTTTTATTAAAATTAAACAATAAAAGCATGTATACGTTGATAATAATTGTTTCATTTCAAGTCATTTTGTAGGTTCACAGTGTTCGCATCGTGATTAATCAAAATGCCGTTAATAATTTATTAAAAAGAATTTTAAAGAAGTTTTAAAAAAGAAGCCAATCAAGGCGCCGGAAGAATTCTAAGAGAGATTCCAATCATTGTTTTATCTGGGTGTCTATCCTAACGTTTTTCGCATATTAGGATAGAAAGTATTGTATTTTAGCTTCCATGTGATGCGAACTTGCCCTTATATTTGGTTAAGCTATTAAAGAAAACTTACTAACAGATCGTGCAATTAATTTTAGTCGAAACAAGATTGCTACGGTTTCTCTCTAAAACTGAATTTTGTGTAACGCTTTTTCGCTACAAACTGTGACTACCTATTATATAATAGAAAACAACCGACTTTACATGATTACAAGTGAGGTCGTCTTCGAGCTTTCTGACCAGCTTAAGCTTTCACTATTCCTTAACCGGAAAAATTATTGCCAAAACACCAACATCTCACTGTGTGATATACTTAGTGGTTCCATTGGCTTGCCAGTATTGCTTGGTTCGCTCATCGCCTACGAATCTCGTGCCTGGTCAACCTCTATGACGCAGCTGCGTTTGTGTCTGAGGTTCTGGTTCATGACATTATGCGTCCTGCGAATCTTTCCATGTCCCGGACAAAAAGCGTAACTAAAAAGGAACAGCAAGCCAGACCCAGGCCACAATTCCGGCTTGCTTTATCAGGCTCACCCCTTGGCTGGAGTTTGCTTTGGTTCATCGTAGTCGCGCTGTTCCTAGCTATTCCACCTGGAGCAATAGCGACAGCAATGCGATCGACTGCTGCACTGCCACAAGCGCATACCGACAGAGACGAACCGAGAGACAAGCAAGAGGTAGATTGTTATTTGTTACTTACGGTAGGAATGGGGCCCACCGAACCCGCAACAACGGTGACGTTCCGCTTTCCTTTTTCTCTATAGGTATTAGTGCTTTGCGCCACTGCGCCGCGGAGGCGCAGTGGACTGGGGCTCCGCCATCTCCCGTGCGGTCTACACGCTCTGTTCGTCATGAAAAATCATAATCGAGTCTCGTTTGGCTCAAACGAAGAGGCCTTTTCTTTCCCGTTCTCCTCTTTTCACTTCCTTTGCTTTTCACTGTCCCCCCCTTTCTTATTTTCGCTCCTTTTGCTCTCCCTTGACCATGGCGCTTCTAGGCACTTTAGACTCTAAGCGTATGGTTCTTTTCTGTTCCAGGGTTCTTCTCTGTGTGCTTTTCCACCTCCGGTCGTACCATTGTGTCCATCGTCAATACATATCTCTACCTCTTCTTTCGCTGTCGACGCCTGGCCGGTTACCATCCGTCCGTCGACTTGTCCGTTCGTCCGACCCAGCCGAGCTGGCGCGCCAGTCGCCAAAAAGTATGATTTAGCCCAACAGGCGTACATCAACAGTCCTACTCAATTTTCCCTCTGCTCGAGTTCAAGTGTGAGTGAATGTAGTAGTGATACAACACTTCTTCTCATCGGGTTCAGCCGCCGTTGTTTAGAGCTCTAAACTCGTTCTTGCTTAACCTTTCGGTAGTGATGGCCAGGCCACGGAGTTAGCATCGGTATCAGCGCCAGCAACAGTGCAGTATCAGCGCTGAACGTTGCCTAGCATATGTTAGCCAATAGTGTAGTTGGTGCGAAACTTTAGGGCCCAGAGGCGGTGGCGAATGCTAGACAAGCGCCATCATCAGCAATTGTCGTAATGTTGCTTGAGACATCTACAGCTCACATTCCTGCCTTCAACAGGACTAGGGCTGAACAGCATGGGCGGTTGAGCCGCCGCCGCCGCCGCCGCCGCCAAATGAAGGCCTTTCCGGCCAACTCGAAGCTAGGCAACGCAGCTGCAGTACAGTTAAGCTTTAAGCTCTGCATTGTTGAGTCAGCAGCAAAATAACCCGAACACTCACAGGCTAATAGAAAGTGCCAAGCAACTTCGAGAGGGTAAACATGGTGTAATGGTAGGTGAAAACGGGTATAGCAATAACGGGGCTCCTTCTGCCCCAACAACTTCTAGAACGGGCGGATTACGCAGGGCTATCACTTTGTAAATCGTCCAAAAGAAAAAGCGGGACCGGAAAAAACTAAACCTCAACACGAACGATTGTAAAAAGACGTGATCCGATCAGGAAAGCCACTCGATTCACGATACGTTTCTCTAGACAGAGTTGTGATCTCGTGAGGGTTAAGCAGAGCGCTTCACCCGGCCCAGTTTTGCATATAATGGTCATTAGTCTGTGTCATGTATGAGAACTGAAACAGCAACGGTATGTATACTGGCCCTGAGACGTCGCATGTAGAAGGCTGTTGTTTATCTGGGTTTAGGTAAACTTGCCAACGAATCACACTGTTCTATTGATAGTCTTTTGTAATTCTCGTCTACTTTTATTGAAATGCTTGGCGTTTTTGTTCGCACAAATAAACGGTATAAGTAAAGTCATAAGTAAAGGCGAACGCGTGGACACAATTTATAAGCCGTCTTTCACATCTTCAGCAGTCTTCCAAACAAGTATATATATATATATATATTAATCTGTTGGGCTCTTGTTTAATTCACTGTGCAAACGGTTGAATAGAAGAACCAAATAGAAAATCTCTGCAGCGGAACAATTCATAGCACCTACATTCATTTTACCCTACATAACACACGCTAACAGGACTGACCGGCACAAAACATTAAATTGAGAGAGATGTCCTCTTTTCTTTATCTAAGCTATTTTTTTGCCAACCTGATTTATTAATTGTACGAAAGCATAAGCTGTCAGGGGTATCGAATCGTGGTTTTGATCAGAGCGCAGTGCAAGACTCACAGACACTTGACTAGCATTATTCATCCATAACCCGGCAGCAGCTCTATTATTTAGAACTAGTATAAACAAACAAACAAACAAACAAGCAAACGAAAACAACATTCCTTGACCCTTCCATAGCATCAATCGCATCGAAAACACAGCCCAAAGAGCTTAAAAACAGCACCCACGAGAAGGACAACAAGAACTAAGACAGCCAACAACCGCAGCAACAATAATACAAAAAAGAAAAAAAAGAAAGTCAACTCTATCAAAAGTGAACGAACCGTTTTTTCTGGTTACTACACACAGCTCGCATTTAGTATGCGAGCCACAGGCGCGTAACATTTGGCACCATAAATACTTACGAATCCGTAACCGCGCGATTTGCCCGTTTGCCTATCCGTAATGACGACCGCCTCTTCGATCTCGCCAAACACCTCGAAGAACTGGCGGAGCGACTTATCCGTCGTGTGGTACGGCAAGCCACCGACGAAGATCTTCGTGAACGTGGTATCTTTCTGCATCATCTCTGGTTGTAGCGCTGCCACTGTGAGTACAACTTTGTCGCTGTTGGCTGGAAACCTAAAGACCTTACAAGAGGGGGATTTTTGGCTAGGGGCTATTTCTTGCCGTTGATTTTCGTCGCTGGCTCTTGTGGTTTTTTTGCTGGTTTTCAGTCGCAGATCATAGGGTACGGCCTAAACACGTCATTGTGCAATGCTCGTTAATTACATTTTA
This sequence comes from Varroa destructor, assembly GCF_002443255.2. Classification (NCBI taxonomy): domain Eukaryota; kingdom Metazoa; phylum Arthropoda; class Arachnida; order Mesostigmata; family Varroidae; genus Varroa; species Varroa destructor. The sequence goes on along the minus strand of NW_019211459.1, from coordinate 15,947,654 downwards.
CATCATAACCCAGACATGAAGCAGTTTTTACGGACAGATTCAAGCAAACAACGACAGTAATAAGGGCCTCTTAGTATTTCGAAGTGCTTACAAAGGCCTCGATTCCGCGCTCTCAACGATAATACCAAACAAAGTCCTCGGTGGTGTCTCCCTTCGCGCGTCGACTCGATGAGAATGAGTAATTTCACACTCGAAGTACACTTCTTCGGTCCCTCACTACTGGACTTCACACGACACGAATAGCGAGATAGCACTCGAAGAACGCGGCTGGTAATGAAGTAGCTAAGCGTGTAGTTAGTTACATACACACAGACAGACAGATAGAGAGGCACCGAAGCCCCCAGAAGAAGCAAAACTGCACAATCTTCGAGAATCAAGCACTTCGCTTTCACCGTAATTGTGAGCACGACACGATATCTTGTAGCTGGTCGACTACGATCCCTTCTACTTATATTTACGTTTAACGGAGATAACAACTATCAGATGACACTTGTCCACATCTCCAGCTACGTCCGGATAGTCACTGTCCATTTATTTGGGCTCACTCGTAATCTCACTACTTTTCCAACAATTACACTAGCGCTAAACTTGCGGCAACTTGGAGTTGAAGCTCTTCAGCAACGCGCGACGACATTAGATCGGGCCGAACTGCTTCCAAACCGCGATCATTGCCGAAATTTCTCCACTGTCTTACAGCTTTAAAGAACAAAGGAGTCTCGGTTGAACCAATAGACCAGTGAGCCGAGTAGCCGTATAGGATATCTTTGTGGGTTGATACGTGGTGGTGACGCACACACGCAAGCGAATGCTATTAGTCACTGCCTTGTTTCGTAGGCTCGCTTGTGCACTCTGAGCCGCGGCCTGGCCTGCCGTTCGAACTCAATTCAGGCAGCGTCGACAATCATGGGAGGGGAAAGAGACCTGGCGAGGGAGGCTGTGGCTGCGCGTCAAGCTACCAACGACTGCATAGTGTAGCAGTAGCGGCAGGCCATGGATGAGCTAAAAGGACAGGCTAGTAAAGACCGAATTTGCCCTGAAGCAGCAACAGCAACAGACCGTTAACGGCTTCTGTAGCTAGGCAGGCTAACGGCAGCTGCGGATTCAGGTCAAAATAGCTAAAGAAGGACCTGTGGACTCCGGGAGACCGGAGCACACTCGCAGCCATCACTGAAACTGTTCCACACGACCACGACTGAATGGTGTCTGGAGTAGCCGACTGACAGCGTATAGGTGTATAACGGTGTTTTGTAAACCCGGGTCAGTTGCAGTTCAGTTTGTTTTCCATGCTGTTCCAGCGGGAAAATGTTTTTTTCACGTCTTTTTTTCCAGTTTTTTTTTAAGCTTAATGGCTGCTAAGTACTTCAGTGAAATGTCACAAAAATAGAAGAATGTGAAACGCATAGTTTGCAGTGCTATGGTTCTGTAAAAAAAAAAACTCTCCAACGACAAGCGCCTACTAACTGTACGGGAAAATTACTATCATCAAGATTATCAAGCAAACGATGTGTCGGACGGATAAACCTAGCTATTAAACATGAGGCTACTTAAACACAAAACGCTATTCAAGTTTACACTTGAAACGTTTCCACTTATTCATAAGTCACTATAGCCATCTAGCTTGTCCGCTTGCAGCCATCAAAAAAATTCATTAAAATTATAATATAAACCACAAGTCAAACAGCCAAATTTAATAATACCACCATCCATATGAATTGAGCTGGCAGAATAAACTGCAACTTTACACAAAAAATTCTGATTAAATATTCATCACTTAAGTAAATCATTTAAAACTAGAGAAACTTCTAAATAATGCATCTCCAGAACTGGGAAAACTATACAAAAAAGAACCAACCCAATTCATCTCAATCTTTCTCTCTGCAGTTAAAATGAACCGCTAGCCGTTGCAGCGAAGATTATAGTAGCGCTTCACTAGATATAAGATGTGCAAGTCAAATAAAAGAAACGACGGACAACCACATAGCATTGCGTATACGACCCTCCGACGATAACGTTGTTGCGACCAAGAGGTGTACTCATCGTCAACCCACGCCCTATTAAATAAAGAAAAAAAAGCTAACTATTTAGTCCTACATAGTCTTACCGCAAACCTGTTAAGTATCCGCTGTTAGCTCTTTGTTGGCCAAATCAAGTTGTTTTCATTATTCATTGAACTTACGCCATGCATGTGCTGGCCGCGATCGTTCGTTAAATCATAAAATTCATTGTAGTATAGGACCACAAAGGAGAAGTGTGCATAGGGGACACTGGAAACAAGTACACTTGTCGAACAGTCGCTAAACCAATTGCAATGACCCCCATGTCGGTTATTCCCTATTTCTGTACCCGAACTGCTACTGAGTATAATTTGTACTGTATTATTATTTTGACATCGATTTAGTAGTAGTGAACGCGTGCGTGGACAGTCAATCTACACCGGTTATAATTACAGTATAGGTATTTAGCGCTTCATAAATGAGTGTGGTTAGATATGCCACCTGTTGAATCGAGTGGAGCCCTGTTCAGGCCGAAGTACAATTGTTTATAGTTTACTCTGCTGTTGAGCGCAGCTTCGAATTAGCGAACTATCAAATGTTTCACAGCTGCAAACGTAACGAAATAGTTACCGATACCTTTGTTACGATAGCAGAAAAGCCAGCAGCACCGGCCCGAGTTTCTTCTATCCCTTTTTCGATTTCCAACAGCTACGGGCCTTACAGTTAGTGTTGGAACGCACCGTATGAAATCAATAGCATTTATTGCTTATTACGAATACAGCCGCTTAGGGTAGCGAACTTTTTAATTAAATACTGAACCTAATCATTGGAAAATTAACGCTATTTAGGTGCTATTAATCTAGTAGTTTATCTTGTGATTTTCGACTATTCTTAGGATGGTTACCATGGTAAAATTCTGCCCCAGCTGATATTTTCGATACTAACATTTGTGGTTTTTCGACAGATGTAAATGCAATATGGTGTAAAATATTTGCCCCTACAATAGAAATAGCACTAAAGCAATTGTAAATTAGGCTGAAAATACCCAGCAATCCCTTGGGCAACTTGTTGACCCCTTATAACCTACTTTATTTGACCGAAACATTTCATAAAGTTTTGCTTGGGCCATTAGACGGCAATGTGAATTTGATTGGTTCAACTTTCAAGTTTGTTTAATTTATTTCTGTCCCGGCCGACTGATGTACGGGAGCCAGGATTCTTGATTTTCCCAAGCCAGCGCTTGAGCTGGGTCTCAAACGCTTTCTTGGTACTATCCTTCTATCCGTTTTTATGCAGCCAGAAAAGTGTTTAAAGGTATTTTCAATCCTTAGTGCAATTAGTTTGATGTGAGGAGAAGTAATAGCGCTAAATTTTCACATACGGTCACTTTTTCCTAGCGGTTGCTCCGCTCATCAATAAATTACTTAAACCTTACCAGACAACATCCTATCTTGATGCACCGTCTAACCCTTCATTGCAAGCTGTTAGAACGTGATTTTATATTATCCTTGTGGTTTGTTTTTCCAGACCTGCTCCGCTTTTCGTCCATTGTCCTTTACGTCATCTTACACAGCAGTGTTCTATTCTTGTTACAGTCGTCGCCATACTCTAGACAGATTCTATCATCGCCGTTTTCGTTGCCTTTCTAGAACAAACGGTCAGTAGTGAACCACATCTGAGATGTCTTTTGCCTGATCGCTGGATTTCGGATTGAATCCGATCGGTTAAATGTCGCTCTTCTTCTTTGTGTGCCTTTGCTGCTTCCGCTGATGGCGCAAAAGGAGAGACTGAAGGGAGCGTGTTGGGCGGCGACGGAAAAACTGCTACCCCGAGTCCTTGCCTTATGTACTGTCAGCGGCGGTTTTCCGTACTCCTTCCATTATCCTAATCCCGCTTTAAGACGCTTGCTCCTTTGTTCCCGTGCGCTCGGAACATGTACCCGGGGTATACCCGGGCTTGGCACTTCTTCAAATCGGAAAAGCTTCTGTTATTAGAATAAAATATCATACAATAGGTTTCTAGTGAACTTGTTATTTTATTGACAATGGAGACGATTACGATCCTCAGTGACTCATGTCGCTAGCAGCATACTTTGCAACCAATATTTACCTTTCTCCATAAGGATGCCTGAGGATATATACGGATACTCCTTGTGCAGCCATCAAATATGTTCAAACAAATCAATAGCTTATTGGAATAAGTCACCAAGTAATATTTAACCTGGCTCAAGCTATTTATTATTTGCAAGCTGAAAATAATGCCGGTATTTTCTTCCTTATAAATAAAATAAATGCTACGAACTATTTAACTAACAATCTGTGAAACTAAGCATTGGCAGAATCTAGCCACCTATCGCCATTTTGATAAAAACCTGTGTAGTTGGCCATTGTAAACCGCAATCTAGTTTCTACATGTATTACGATAATAACTACACCAAGAACACGTTATTTTCCCAGTAGACGTGTGTCACAGTGTCTAATTCGCTATTTACACACTCAAATTTAAAACCCTTATTACTACGGATGATCTGGCCGGCTTGCTCTAATTTAACAGATATCCTATGAACGCTTGTCTGATTTTGGACACATTGTTGTTGATGGATATTCATGTAAACGAGCACTGAGCGTCTGTTTCGAAGAACGCTAAAAGTTTTGATATGTTTTTTTGTTGACTTCTAGAATTTGATATGGGGCGGTTTAAGTACGAAGTGTTGCCAGTTTTTGTCGCGTATAACGTAATGTTGATCTGGGTATGTTTACTGTTCTGAGAAGCTAGTCTATCACCTGGGTAGAATAGAAGGACAGCTGCGCTGGGAGGAGTAAGTCATTGAAGTTGTGTACTAAAGAAAATGGGATTATCCTAATTGGATAACTGGCAAGATGTTAGTTTGAGTGTTAAAATAATCAAGTTCATGAAGAGGCGATAAACGATGTATTATTTGCGCGAGTAAACTAAATTGGAACGTTCCAATCAATATACTAAGATGGAACAGGCAAACTCCGACTGTACAACCACTCAAAATGTGCTCCAGTTAAAATTTACGTTAAGTTTAATAAATAATAAAAGTACAGACAAGTAAAGTCAACGGCGAAAAATGGCGTGAGGTAGAATCATATCTGTTGTTCACTGTAAATGACGTACACAGAGTATTTGCTTTGGCGTATATTTTTATGGGTTGATAGAGGTTGATGTTATCGCTGGCTGCGCTTTTAATTACGGCAATTAACTATATGTTTGTTTCAGACTCTTTGTCAAGCTCAAACAGGTTAGATTTCTTGTGGACGGTTTGTTTGACGATCTTTGACAACTGTTGGTATTAGAAAATGATTTGTTTCTCAGGCTTTAAGATAGGCGCAAAATTCGAGCCAAGGAAACACATTGCGATTTATCGAAGGAGCTGATAGAAGTTTAACGGTCGAACTGCGCTTGAGCAAGGTTTAAGTTAAGTTAGATCTTACTACAAACTGGCGCTATTGAAAAGAAACATCGGGGTTAGTACAACCGGGTGACTCAACGTGAAATTGGACGTAACCAATCATATTAGATGAAACAGCATCATGGGACATGTATAGAGAAATTACAGATTCATTAGGATGATCGAAGAGATTTACTCAATTATTCTAACTGAATAGCTTAAACGGGTTAATGTTATTAAATAGAAACATTTCAAGCTACATAACATACAGTTCGTACTAGAAACATGAACTGAACTAAGCAGAATAAACTCGTTAACATTCATCCAAGCTAATAATTGCCTAGAAACAACAGTCTACATGTATTATAAGAAGTAAATGTTTCGAGTTTGATATTCGCTGAAATGAACGCAGCGAAGTGGGCTCGGGCAGAAATTTGTGGGTCAGTTTAGTAGGTCAATAAAACGTCTGCATGTATCAATTTATTTGTTCCCTTAAAATAACTGGTTTAGAGTAGTCGCTTTGAGCCGATCTTTTGCGGCCTGATTGAATATTTGATGAGGGCGTTGATTGATTTTTTCCTAAAAAGTAGTTTTTTTTCCTATTCTTATACTATTTTGAGGCTAGTACTACTTTAGGCGATTTGTTTAGCAACCGTTGAGCCCTTACTTGAACAGTTTAGTGAAGATATAGACAATTCATTGGTTGGGTTAATACAAAAACGTATATATATATATATATATGTTGAAAACTTTTTCGGGGTTTTCGATAATTTTCATTTCTCGGGGCTGATATCGGGATAAATGACCAAAAATAATGAGCAGCACACGATTCAATAAGTGGCCGTTAAAAAAAAGTTGTGTGTGAGAAGTCAGTATGGGCCTAATACATTATCTGTTCACCATATATGCATTCGTAGTTGACTGGTCGCAATACCCTTAGTCAAAACAGAACGTATGCACTAAATAAGAGGATGCACACTCAAACCTGACAGCTAACGTGTTCGTTGTACAGCTACTGAACCACAGACAACCTCCGCATCGATTATTGCCATTACCTAAGCACGGATCATCACTATTAGAAGTCAATATTTTACCTAAATATCGAACCTGTTAGGACAGGGAGGTCAGTGGATAATTAATTTATAGCAAATTTTATGCACGTACAGCCCTTATTAAATCAGTGCAGTCAGATATCATTGCGTAAGCCCATCTACTGAACTGCGTGAGCCGAAGCTATTGAGAATGACGGTGAAAAACATCGAAAGGGGCTACCTATGAAGTACACTATGTTTATATCTAAACTAAACAAATGCTATCTATGAGAACAGGCTGTTTTCTGATCCGCTCGGTGTAGTGCAGTAGCTTAAATCATTACGCAGCCCTGAGTGATTCGTTCGACCTTCTTTGCCTTGTTGCTTCAAACACATGCAGACCTTATCGCTAGTATAAAAACGCTATTTGTGTCGACGAGACTTTTACTATTATGAGCAGTATTTATTAGCTCTCCTTTCTAGACTGTCGTATATGATTACGTCAATCTACGCATTTTTATAATTTGCAAACATCTTTGAAATGGTAAAATTAAATGTGACCACGCGGCAACAACTTGGTTGAATTTAAATGGCATAGAATTTTATAAATGAGAAACACTGATGCTCTGGTTAACCCGTTCATGTCCCCGATGAAATTGGAATACTTTTTTGTTGGTAGTACAGTAGTTATCATTAAAACAAGGCTGATGCTAAATTAAGCTGATGACTTTGGCGATGCTTCTGAGAGACATGATTCCATCGGGGTCGGCTGACTGAAGCAATCACTTCGGTTGCCAAACACAAGAGACTAATCTTATTTTATTGACAATTAAGTGGATTACAATTCTGGGTAGCTCACTTATATAGAAGCGTATTTCAAAGCTATTGTCTGTTTATTTCCTCAGACATACTGACTGTAAAGACAGAGGTCGATTGTGTAGCCATCATAAAGTCAGTGTGTTAAAAAAATTTATTCGAAAACAACCTGCGTCAATAAAAAGAGATTTTTACTGAGGCCTAAACTAAGCATAAATTCTATAATAAAAAGAATTTTGAGGTGTTTCACTTTCAAATAAAACATTTCTTAATAGTCTAGACGCCTTGCTCCTAAATATCTTTCATTTTCTTCTCTGATCTTGTTTCCTGACAACAAACAATTCACAGCCGTACCACAGTGCGCCAAATAATCCCAATATTAGCCTTATTGGCGCTTCTATTGCCGAACCTGATGTAAAAATGTGTTTCTCTCAAAAAAAATGCCGCTGTTTTTGGGTCAGCCGAATTTTTCTGCAGGCTGATTTGAACTTCACCAGAATGTTGATTTCTGAAAATAGGTGTAATATCATTATTAGAAAATACAATATAAAGTTTTTTTCTATAGCTAGTATTATGAGTTGGAAGGAAAAGAGTTTTCGCGATGACTATCTCGATATCAATTAAGTAGAAAATTTTTTAACCGTTCTAATTTAAAAGTTCCTTAGCGTTTCAAGAATCTACTAAATTAACATAGCAAAAACTAAAATCGAATAGGTAAGATATACTATTTGCGATTCTAAATAATTACTCTGTGGATCAAGTGACTAGGAGGGAGACAGCTCTGAGTTACCTTTTACCTAGTTTACTCTTGCAAAGTTTATGAGGACGACGATATAAAAAAACATTTTTCTTGACTTAGCCTAATTTTGTCAACAAAATTCGTTGTTTCTATCAATAATTAAATTCTTTCACATATATAATAACCAATGTTTATTAGGTCCTGGGAATACTTTCCCATACGTTTTCTTAGTTATTTTCACATGACTTTTTACAACAAGTAAACCAAAAGAGTATGAATGGTTCTAACTTTACTTTTTTTAGAAGATTTGATGCAGCTTGTGAAAACCGATTCAGAGCATATTACGGGTAGGAAGACAGTGATATCCATTCTAGTAAGGTGTAACTACATGGTAAGTTGAATTTATAAACTCAAATCATTACCTAAGTCTCAACGGAGATCGGAAGGTTTTGAATTCGACATCTCACTTGTTCATCCGTTTTATTATTATAACTACTAATAATTTTCATCTTTATTAATATTAATACACACAATATGTAGACATTCCGTTTTATTTAAAAACTTTAATAATATACTTTATTAGTTCTCATTTTTCAAGTATCCTTTACCACCGCGGGTGTCTTTGTGATCATCAACGCCATAATACCTTTCACTTTTTTATTTATATAAACTTATAAATACTATTAATAAATTTGTTTCTTTGCATTTTTCACAGGGCTGGATTACCTTCCCTCGCTTCCGCCATAAAATCTTTTCTCTCCAACGACATGACTAATCCGTTAATTATCTACTGCTTGTCAACTTATGTTGACCACAGACACTTCCTAAAACAACACGTTCGTTACTTTCGCGTACGCTCACCTAAAAACATCATACTGTGCATGTTTCTCAAAAAAAAAGCTTTTCCGCGACACCATCTTGACGGCTATAATTTCGTTTAAATAAGAGGCGAATAATGTATCATATTAATTTGATAGATCAGTCAGTTCGTTTAATTCTAACCAGTTCATAAAGGTGCACTTTAAACACGTGACAGTTCCAGAATTCTCACAGTATTATCATATTTTTTGGCGCAGTACGAACATTTTGCTTTTGCATCGTTTTCTATAACGTCATGTGACTATGGAACTATTGACCTAACTGGAATCGTCAGAACAATGAACAATTCCTTCTCTTTCGATTAAAAGAACGTCATTTTCTTCCATTATAGTGCCGTTGACGATAACAATACAGAGCACGATTGAGAAATATTGCTAACAAACGTAACTGGCTATTTGCCTTTGTTGCAGACGACCCCATCTAAATCCTTCGCTGTCTCGCCATCCGTGCAGTGCAATAGGATGTTTTAATCGCATATGTATTTGCAAATATAACATGAATTCTACATGTTAGATAGAAGCATTAACTTTTGCGGTAAGGGCCTAATTTAATTTTAATGCCATTGTAACAAAAACGGAAAAAACAAAAACACGACCATTTGTTGCTACGGATCCTCAGCCGAACATTATTTGGGCGTTCTCGCTTAGTACATTGGGTTTCAGGTTTTAGGGCTCTTTGCTTTCCCTATGTAGATCCCATGGATAAAATTGTATGATCAGGCAACTATTCATTTTTCAGAGCAGCGACACACTGTAGTGCATTGACTTAGTGATTAATAATTGCTAGGTAATATTGCATTCCTTGGAAGAAAGTACAATTTTAATGACAAGCTTGCAATAGCTTGCTTAGCTGATGCTATTAAAGACAAAAAAAATGAATACCTAACTTTAGAGTCATCAGATCAAAATAGGAGTAGTAATAATAATGCTAGTATACATTCTGCCACATTGAGAAGATGAGAGGGTACAAACACGTACATCGGCTAAAGAGCATTCAGATCACGTGAAAGTTTACTACCTAAACAAAGGTTGCACCTTTTCGCATTGCACTGTATGCATGCAGGTTAATAGGCCATACATGCCAGTAGTGATAAAATGTCCTCAAAAACATTTGGAACAGTGATTTGCAGTTGACGGCGGTGGCTGTGCATTATCTAGTGCCCCGCGATGTATGGGTTTCTTAGAGCAAAGGCAAATTTTTTTGAGCCTATTTTTCTCGATAAAACAAATCATCTTTCGCACACATTGTACACGAAGATCTTCATCCAAGATTTATCTTGAGCACCGAGAATGGTATAAGTTTACAACGTTTCCGGGACGATTACCAAGGTGGGTGCAAGGGTTCCTTAGATTAATTCAACTTTGAAACATACCTGAGGCTTATCATTAACTATCAGAAAGTATAATGGAGGATAGATAAATGCAATGGACAATCGTTTCACATGCTATTTTACTACTGCTGCGGCCACAGGTTGACTTGTTCTCATAGACACCGCATCCAGCCACACATCGCTACCTTCTCATTGATACATTTCTCTTTACACATGCGTATCTTTGACTAATTGGCATATTCGCCCTTATTTTACGTTTATCAAACCATATCACCTATGGAGCTAAATCGCTTCTTGGTGGATGGTGCTGTTCATCCCTTTCTGTTCCAATGTCCAGTTCTGCCTAGCGCCTATTATAAAACTGGTAAATTTCACATTTACCACACATTATCGTGGCATATATTAAATAATGTTCTATACAGGACATCCATATACATTTTATGTATTTCAAACAGTTTTTTTTTTGCCATTCAATCAGTTCCATGTATAGTCATTCAGGCTCCTTTACAACATTCGTAAATCCATCTGTTATTGTTATTATTGATATTGTATGCAGTTTCTGTTATTGTGGTGGCATTTGCTAACGTATCGGAAACAGATTTACCATAAATTTAAGAAATCTTTTTCGGTTCATTCGTAGTTTCGGTAGTTTTTGCTAATCGTTCTTTTTCGTAATTCTGTCCATCGAATAGGACTTGATCGCATCTCTTGTCAACTAATAATGATGACTTATGTGTTCTTGACCGTGCATTTTCTCCCTGAGTCCTTCGGAGCGACCATTATCTCGGCTCAGTTATCTCATTTCGGGGAGTTGGGTCTGCTTCATAGGATCTTTGTGGGCGTCCATCAGACATTTGTGCTGGTTACATTCGCAAGACAAGTCGATAATCCAATTCTTAAAATCTGTACACGAAAGAACAACATTCATTTGGCCAAGTGAATCCCTAATCTAAGTGTAAGACATTTGTTGGTTTCTTAGTAGAATTTTTTTGCAGCGTCAGCTTTGCTATTTCGGTAGATCATGTAGCCAAGAATAAGCATAAGTTGCGTGCAAGTGAATGCGATGAACGTCATGGTGCCGACGCAAGCCGGCTGCGTACATCCGCCCAGGGGTTGCGCCCGGTTGAGCGTGGCTGCCAATATCGAAGCGATGTCACGTTTTACCACGTTGATTGAGTCGCGCATCTCACCTATAAAACGAGCCTCGATACCGGCACCGCTATTGCTTCCACCAGCGACATTAACCTGCCCAGCCTTTCGAGACACCTGAAAAAAGCCATTTACCCTCATTCGATATAATAAATAGAAAAAATATGTTGGTGTAGGTAGGAAATGATACAACTAGGCTTATAGCTTCTAAGTATATAACAGGTGATCATGACAGCCCTCTATACTACCTGTTAGCAAATTACCTATTAGATTCGCAAGCGATTTAACTATAAACAGCAGACGTATTTTATTTAGTTCGTTGTCGATTTACCTCAGCAATGGACGCTCGCATTGTATTGAGGGTGGCGACCATGTCCCTCTGTGTTGTAAGAATCGCATCGACCTCGTGTCGCTGAATCGGCAGACCGACTCCTATAAGAAACAAAGGAATCGCCGTGAATGTAACGAAACAACAAAACCTAACTTTGATTGCAAACCTAATGAGCATACCAAAAAAAAATATCATTGTGAGATTTATAACGACACTTAGTTGAAGCAACATATTATATAACTAGTGTGATCAATAAATCAAACCATATCGAAGTTAGGTCCGGTTTCAGCCTAATGTCTGCACCTGATTCTTTGTCACTCCGACAGATTGGTCGAAAGTAGCGGCTATTCAAAGGATTAGTGGGCCAAATCGCTGATATGAACGCGACACCATTGAGTTAAAAATAAGCTAATTGATCTTTTGCTTATAAAAAAAAAAGCAGCTACAGCTGGAGCGTATATACATGAACTGCTTTGGTATTGTACATGCAAATAAGGTTTTTTGTCCACACAGTCAATACTAGCTCAGCCGGAACTCGTTCTTTAAATACTCAGTAGGCGGGCATCTAAGTTTTGGGGGTATAGTTTGCTTTGCGGCTACTACTGTACATGCAAACCATTTTCCTATCGAGCTAAAATGTCCCGATCGTGTCAATTTAAACCGAACGCATCTCGAACTAAGACTCGAATTTTCAACTTACAACATAACTCGAAGAATTGAGGTTATTAGGATCACTAAAAGGCTTTTGACTTGGTCAAAAATGTATGCAGCATAAAGGTGCTTGACAAAGAGAGTGATTCAATTATCAAATTTGACACCGTCGTTGACGTGCAGTTATTCAGGAAGGAATACGAACTATACGACTGAAGCGAAATAAAGGTATGTTTCAACTCAGCATGAGTAACTGATGTTGAGCCTGCTGAAAAGCTTAGATGTTTAAATGGTTCCACAATCGACCAATTCTGCAAGAAGCCAAATTCTACTTAGGTTAAATTCTACTTAGGTTCTTTGAACAAAACCTTCACCACGGCGCCTGCCTACGGCTTAATTCTAGTTAACTGATATATATGATAAAATCCTACGGTCCAAAGTAAATACATTTTAGACTCCAGGCGACGCTATAGCATGCCGTCTGCGAGACAGCCTCATAGCCACGTGAACATATAAACGTGGCCGCAATGCCAGTCACAGGCCAGCCATAACACGATATATTAATATACCAGTTTGTCCTAGTTTCGACGTTTTCAATTAAACGACGAACTCATTTAAAGCAAATATGTGCGGCAGTGAAGAGTATTCCGACAAAGGTAATTTAGCCTAGACTGTTCCATGCCATAATGTTAGCTGAACAGCCATTTAATCCAATTCAACACATGATTTATTGACTGTCCGATACCATGACCAAGCAGCAGTGAAGGTTTAACATTAATTTGTGTCTAAATATATTATGGATAACAAATTGATCATTATGCAAATGAGAGCGGAAATTAAGCCTTTCTGTAATTCAGATAGCCAAATGTTTGTGAACGATGTAATTGCAAATGTTTTCAAGACCGATTGAAATTAGCAGTATTAATTAAACATAAGCATACGGGCAGTACTACCTGCATCCGACATCGGTTATTTCGTTCTGTAAGCAACTACTGAATCCAAGTTTGTAAGATTTGAGTCGTTCTATAACATCAATGGTGGACCACCTTACAGTATAAAGCATCAACTACAATGAAATAAAATACATTGATTTCAAATTTCTCTTGTATTAACGACCTAAATGTTGCTCTTCAGGATTTGATGTAGCACTAGATTCCAAGATGTGGACCGTCGTTACCTCTTTTTGATAGACGTATCAGTAATACTGATATTAGCGATACTGGTGGTCATTCACTCTGGTTCCGCGTTTAATAATACAAATCTATGTGAGTTTTTCGTCGGTTTTGGCCACAACAAACGTATTCCATATGGTTCCATATTGAATTAGAAATTATGTTACGACAATGCAGTGGCCTAACAGCTCATGTGCAGCAAAAATATTCTATGAACGAATAATCGTTGCAGAAAAATCTGCGACTTTAGAACCTAATATTTATGACGCAAGTCATCATGAAACTCACCTGGCTGAGTCTGCTGGTATTGCTGTTGTTGTGGGGCTCCTCCCGGATGGATGGCAACTCCAACATGTTGCCCTTGTTGGATCATGCTAACCATGCTGAGAGTGCGTTCTTGCCGACCAAGCAGCTCATCCAGTTTACGATGCAGCAACTTCATTCCCTCGTACATATGAGCCTGTCCCTCAAAAATTTGGCGCAACTCCTTGCTTTGTTGGCTCTCATAGGCCTGTTCAGGATCTCCATGTTGGTCGATCTGTGCCTGCTGTTCGGGATGAGCCTTGCGGAACTCCTCTTTTTGCTGTTCAAGTTTAGCTTTATACTGTTCGTACTCTTTTGTAAACTTCTCTTTCTCCGGATCAGCAATGTTCCCTTGCATCTGAGGTGCTTGCCCAGGGGCATACAATGATGTCGTCAAAAACTTTAGAACGTCGTGGTCGTCAGCGAGACCGCCGGTGGCTGCCGACACTCCGAAGTAGCCGTTAGCGGGAAGAAAAACGTTCTCGACCCGCAAACAAAGTTCGTAGTCCTCATCAGTGTTCGTGTTGCCCGAATGGAAAAATAGTTGAAGAACATTTTGGAAGTATTCGACCTTAGCTTTGACGGGAAAAGGTTTATTCCTAAAATCGCGTAGACAGCCGGCCAGCTGTTGCGAGATTCCATCCGACTCGTGATCGTACGTCTTTGTACCGTCGTTCAACATAGCCATAATGTAGGGATTATTATTACGATTGTCGTTATCGAACGAATCAAAGAATATGCCCAGGCCACCCCACTGGTCAGATGAACCGAACGTGTTTCCTTCAGTCATCTTCTGTGCGGTATACCATAGGGCTAGACCATCGGCGCCGAGTCTACCACGTCCGTTTACTCGGAACACCATTTCAATCTCCCACCACATAAAATTGATGGGATTCTTCGTCCAGATGGCACCTTTTTTGCTGCGCAACGATGGTGTGATTCGGACCATTTCTTCGGAGGCGATCGTGCTTCCCGAATACTCCCAGAATGGAACCGATCCATCTTTTTGCGACAAATAGGGTCCCTTGAACGAGTACTTATATTCGAATTTTCTGTGGGCAATTTCCGAGCTGACACCTGTTGGGCTCGTGGCCAACACAAGCAACGCGGTGGCCAGCAAAGCTACCGCTTTCACGGCGTGGTTCATTGCGCCGGTGAAATCTGTGATAATAGCAGATTACACCAGGTGCAAATTTATGAATATATGCTTAGTGAAGTGGTCTTTGTTATATTTAGTTTTGTATAACTTTCCTATTCGATCTCTGTATGATGTGCTACACTCTCGTTATTTCGGCTGTATTCACTGTTCACTTCCTGAATTTTTTATTGGCGCAATACAGGTGGGGTACCTGTCACCCCTCTCCAGTGCTTCTTCACTACAGTGCCGCTAACATTAACTTGGTGTATCTAGAACGGCCAGCTGAAAATCAGCAAAGGCCTGTCTTGTAGCACGATGTCGTCTGTGAAACGTGTCGTCACTGCTGCTGACAAACGTTTCACATGTATGCACCTTTCACCTTACAGCAACTGTTGCCTCACTTAGTCGCCTAAGAGCTGGCTTCCAAAGCGTACAATCGTTTTGTTTTGCCCAATCTCCCACCGTATTGTGCACATCCACTCCTCTCTTACAACTCTGACTACCTTGCCCTTTTGTTCTGTGATCTCACGTTGTACAGTATAATCACAGTTAACGAACGTCCTCACGTCTTTCCTGTTCTTTGTTATCCTATCTGTGTTTTCCTTCTCTATACGTTATCCTCCTGCTGGGCCCGCCGTTTCAACTCTCTCGGTTGTTGTTAAGTGCCACCTCATACATCACCGCTACTATCTTGACCACTATCTGACAGGACGTCGACGGCCAAGAAACTACCATAACTTTCTTCCTTTCCCCCTCTTTACTGAAGATTGCTACAAATTGCTTTTACTTTTAGCGCAACTACACCTATTAGTGTAGCGATGACTTCTAAACTCTGCACACGCTAGCTACGGCTGTAGCAGCACGTATCAACAAGAGTCCCGACAAACGAACATAGAACCGCAAAGCTACAAAACGCGAAGGCAATGGATAAGCCTGCCGCCTAGTTAACGGACAGACGACACGAACTTATGGGGGCGACACGTTCCACTAACAGTGGCCGTTATTGCGGCTTTGATGGGAGAGACAGCAGACGGGCAAACAGCGTTTGCGCCTCCTCCGATTTCGGGGAACTGCCACCGCGGTCAAAAGCGGCGGCCTGTATATGTTGTTTCTCTGTAGAGAGGCGGCAACTACAGTCGGACAGGACGTAACAGGACCGTGTCGAAAACCTGATGACTGACTAGACCGTGCAGCGCCGCCAGTAGCTGCAGCATAAAGGGCCAGTGTGCTGTTAAGCGGTCCAACGCTGAAGTGGTTGGTGCCAGCGTAGCTGAACGACCTAATTCAGCACTGCTGTCGTGGTCAATCTTGCTTATAATGATGTTACTGGATGGCGCAGGAGCAGAACGGCGCGTACAGCTGTTCTTTTTTCGGCTGCTGGTAAGATTACTTTTTTTCTTCTTCAGTTTCATAATCGAAGCGCTGGGCTGGGTGTTTCCAGACCATATTGTAAGTATATTCTGGTCGATTAGCTTACTGTTAGTTACCTTAGGAGCTTGAGAATGCTGGGTAATGGTACGAAACGTAGGGGAATGAGACCGTATTGAAATAGATAGGGTACAACGGCCAGCATCCAAGGAGAAATTGTGTCCCTGTCCGCCAGCGGAAAAATGGCGCGCATAATTTGAATATTCATCTATGCTGAATGTCGGGACGGCGAGCGCCTATCAATCAACTGGTATTCGTACATAGATTTAAGTCCAAGAGTCAAAATAAGGGCGCTTTTAACCAGAAAATTAGTTGCAAGCTAATAGGTTATGTCTAATGTGTTACATTTGTTTAGATATTTGTTAGAAGGCGATAACAACAAAGTGACGAGCTGATTTATTTCAGCAACCTACAGTTGACGTTGCCAAACCGTCAACAAGATTTTTCGCTTAAAGCTACAACTCTTCTTGTTCATGGGAATTATTATCATCAAATGGATCATCAAAAATCACACCCGTCATCAGCTGAATTAGCCATCCAACGCTGGTTGAGGTAAAGGCTGTAAGAAGGTGGTTTCAGCGCCCGCCCAAAACAAACAAAAACATCATTATTGTGTACTTCGCTGTAGCAGACGACGTCAACCGAGGTTACACGTAGTGTTCGCAGCGGGTGCGGGATAGACGCTTCCTACCTACGGTATGTTGTTATGTTGTGTGGTGTTTGGCGGTGCTTCAGCGACTGTACGACGACTGCTACGTACGAGAAGAGAAAATGAACTACAGCGAATCGTAGCTTCGCCTCGATCAACTAAGGTGGGTTGGGCGGTTTCACGTTGCCGTTTCCAGCTCGTGACAATTGTGTGCTCTTTCCAGTGACGTCGTTAGACAAATGGTTATTGATCCAGGGCAAGGCTTCGACTAGCTTGGCGCTATTTGGCGCCAATCTCTCTCCAGGATTACCGTTCCCTCTATGTTATCTTTGGATGCTGTGTATTTCTAAACTAAAGAGTAGTCACTGTAACGGCCAGGACGAAACTCATTACCTGTTCCGCCTAGTGGACAACACGGCCGTTGGCGCGTTTTGCTACGGCTAGTTAGGCTTACGTGTTATGGAATTGGATCAGTGTGCCGTGGTTGATCTGGCAGCTATAGTTAATCCGGGAAATCCACTGCCACAAAGCAACTGGCGGACGACTGGTTGTGCTCATGGCTCAGCTACCACCTGAGTCATGCGGTGGGATAGGTGCAATTTCCGCGCCATAAACGTGTACGGGTTTCAAGTTTGACTCGGATGTGCGCAAATTAGGGGGAATGAACTCTCAATTGGGAGCTGACGACGTTGTCGATGAACGACATCAATTTGACAACCATATAATTTTGAATTAAAGAGGTTGAGTGAGTACGTTGAATAAACGGCATAGCGTGAGCCGCTGCGCTTGTGCGTATCTGTGTGTAGCTCAATTTCAACAAGACGCAGTTTGAGTGGAAAGTGAAATGTTGTATGCCTATTGAGTGCACGCACATAATTGCAAAACCTCAAATATACCCTTAATTACGACTATGCTGTAATCGTAATTCGAGGTTAAAAATAAATTTGTCAATGATTAATTTATACGAGCGTGAACCAAAGTCAGTGCTAAAATAAAAAGATTTTCAATGCGAACACGCCGCTGCCGCCTAAGAAAGAAAAGCAAACGAACGTCAATTTCTACAAGACAATTGTGTTGTTAACAGTCGAACCAATAATACAGCGTTTATACCTGATGGTACAGGTATTTTACACGGAATGAACATAATATGCGATCGACTGGATCGGATAATTAACAACTTCTGGGCTCCGTTAGTATCATCAATTTTTTTTTATTGAAACGTGAGGACTAAACTAGCACGAGTATGATAGAAAATATAATAACAAATAAGCTGACCAGGTTTATCACATGTCCATTGTTTAACAACAGATCTTCCAACTGAAATTGTTTATAACGGCTTTAAGATGTTTGCGTGGCTAACTCCCTAATGTATATGTAGAATGTACAGTCCATAACTTTACTCTGACATTTAATTTACGCAGAGGTGACTCCACCGCAGAAATGGTTGGAGCGAGCAAACGGCGGCCTTCGACAACCGTTGTGGGAGCCGGATGTGCTACCCGTGAGGGGGATCTGTCATCTTTGCCACCACTTATCCGCGAAAAAGTAATGAAAGACAAACGCAAACCGGCCGAGGTTAGTATCACTCAGAAGTGAGCCATTAATGAGTTCAGCTTAATCAGAAGATGTGCTTCCCGTACGTGTACGTTTAAAATAGCAAGGGTAACCCCTAATATGCGACTAACATGTTATGGAATCAATTTTTTCTTGTATATATTTCTTACAGTATACAAGGTACATACTACAGCAAAACGTATCCGTTTTCTGGAATATCTTCTTCGATAAATCGGTTAATGCTTATCCACTAAGAACTATTTTGATTTTAATAAAAAATGAGTCGAGCATTAATTTATGTTGTCGTTCGATGATCTGATACTTCTTTATTTGCGGATTGCAGCTGATTCGCACAGACTTAATTACGGCGATGAAGATTCCGGATACAGAACACCTTGATCCCGAGTGTTATTGGCTTATAGTTGATCCTTGGAAGACAGACTACGATAAGGGCGTTCAGGTAACGAATTCGATAACTGACACTCAACGAACATTCAAAATTATAAATAGGGCCACAAAAGTTTATCGAACGCAATGGTCTACGGATATGGAATGAAATCTGCAAAAATGCTGAGCCTGAGACTCAGCTCAGATTACAATGTACAAGATTGGGCTTTCTGGAGGCAGCTAAAACGTGTGCCAAAAAGCATAAGTTCGCAAAAAACCGAATAGACGAACCGTGTCTTTTCCTATTTTTTCAGGTTCCCGTAAATCTTGAAGGTGCACCCGATATAGTAGTGAAACAACGCAAGGACACTACAGCCCGGGACGCCATCCTTGGCCCATTTTTCATGTCAGTTACACACACACGCACCTATACATATATATCATCATCATCATCGCCATCATCATCATCATCATCATCATCACCAGCATCATCGTCATCAGCATCACCATCATCATCATCATCATGATCATCATCATCATCATCATCATCATCATCATCATCATCAATAGCGTACGAAGGAATATAAAAATACCGAATTTATTCTTACGGTTGTTACTTTTTATTGTTTTTGTTGTGGTTGTGGTTGTTGTTGTTGTCGTCGTCGTCGTCGTCGTTGTTGGTGTTGCCGTTGCGACGTTGTGTCACGCGTCGTGTCAACGTAATGTTATATTATTTTGTGTTATCAAGTGTTTGCCTCCTTGCGCACGTTTCAGTTATTGTTTATCCGTTGTATGTAAACGAACATACACTACGTCCTTCTTAATCTTATAAAAAATAACATTACTAAGACAATAACTGTGTAGAAAGAGTTCTCTCGTCGCAAGAATAACGTACCAGTCGTTGTTTCTGATGCTATTTGTTGCTGTTGTTGTTGTTGTTGTTGTTTCTGCTGTTGACGTCATTAATAGTGTTGCTATTATTATCTTAAATGTGCTTTTCAGTATACGGACTTCGGTAGAGTGGCACCGTCTATGGCTGCTGCATCCAGCAACCGTTGTGGTTTTTGTTGCGTTAATGGCGTCGGCATAAAATCGTCACAGCGTGAGACATAAGTGTGTTATCTATGATTAGGTTGCAACAAAGCGGACACAGGACAATTCGAGCGAGGCTTGATATATATATATATATATATATATATATATATATCAAATACAAGTTACTGTAATAAAATCACCCATCGAGACAAACTTTAGGCGTAGTACTTTCTTTCGTATGCTCTTTCTCCTCTTAATGACAGGCTACACTACCGCACAAGCTATGAGCCTACGCGCTAAATGTAGTAGGCCTATAGGTAACTCTCTGGTCCGCATGACTGGATAACAGATGACGCCACTGCCTGAATCGTTTTTGTTCGTAATATAATGGCACAAATGAGCAAAAATCGATCGGCAATATTAATGATAAGAGCTGGCTTTGACGCTGCTAGTCGGTAGAGGCGGCTAAAAAGAGAAATCTGTTTTAGATTTTGATAGATTTCAGACGATTTTACAAACATGTAAAATTTTTTCTAAAATAAAACGACTCAAGTTTTAGCCGTTTGATATCTTGACATTACCACCTGCTGTTATGCTGGTTTGCGTGCCCGGGTCAGTCCACAGAAATGCAAGGGTCATCGGCAATCGATATCGCAGTAAGACATTTCATTACCTAATCTAATGCCATTCTACCTCGTTGAATGAATAGATTTGCCGACGAAGATGCACATTGGTAGGGCATTGTTCTTGTCCTTGCCTTTAGTCAACTCGAACTGTACGTGTTAATAAATAGAAGGGTCAAATGCCGATTGTATAGGCAAACGACCGATTGTAAAAAACGTGCAACAAGTATAACTTGAAAGTTACTCGTACCCGTAGCAAAACTTCCAGCAGCTTATCAACCAACTCAGAAATTATTGCAGACGCAAACATACGATTAAATTTGCCAAAAACATCTTTTTAGGTTAGACGCCGTGTCGCGCGGGTAAATTAGTATCAAGCCCCCATCGACCGTCTCTGGAATGTGGGTTGATGCATGTTGGACAGCTTTTCTCAGCGAAAACGTGTATAAACGCTTCTACGTTGAAAAGAAAGTTTCGCAAAAATCTCGACTGTTTAGTGGCTTGGGGGTGCCATAGCTTAGAGCCGCTCGAGGGGTGGGGCGGGGGGGGGGGGGGGGACTCCCGCTTATAGTCAAGATTATGCATATAAATATGATCATGTACCACTATATTGCTTGCTCGACTGCGGATCCGTTTCTTCTATTATTGATCAACAATGAATCTATGTGATACCGGAAGAATGGGTTTGAACTTCGACGCCTGTTGTCCACATCAGCTGTAGCAAAAACTTACACAAAAACAAAATACATTAACGTCTTCGTTAGCATCAAACAGGATTATAGACATAGAGAAAAACTGTTTGAACTCTCAGTGAAGTGTTTGTGGTCCGAAGATATTGTAGGAAACAGAGAAAATCTCGGCACCTCAATACAAAAAGATATACAAACACGTTACATACACGTGGCGAACTCGATTATTGATAACTTGCTGTATTGTTGTTGATGTCATAATAATTATTATTGTGACGCAGCCTTTTTCATTCAGTTGAACATGTCATAACTCTGGACGAGAGCAATAAAATAATCATTGTGATAATTCAACAGGGCAAAATGGTACTGTAATATCATTACATGATGATATCTCAAATAGAAGGCTTCAGGTCTAAGTAACAGTCTAGAAGTGACGCAACCGTTAAAACGGCTAAACGTCATCAGTCCAAAACAGGAACAAATGTGCAACTCTCCATG
The DNA here is from genome assembly GCF_002443255.2 of Varroa destructor. Lineage (NCBI taxonomy): Eukaryota > Metazoa > Arthropoda > Arachnida > Mesostigmata > Varroidae > Varroa > Varroa destructor. The sequence goes on along the minus strand of NW_019211459.1, from coordinate 15,925,843 downwards.
GTTATTATTGCAGTTCCTATTTTGCCTAGCCGGCCTTGCTTCATGTTAATTCGATAGATCAGAAAGTTAACTAAGCCTGTGCTATTGAGATATAAATTCGACAGTTGTGTCCTGATTTTGCCTTTTCCAACGGACAGCTTTGTGGATTCGATGCATTTGCTTATGAGGGGAGTGGGGCGGGGGCGTAGGGCAATGTAAAAGACCGCGTGCGAGGTTAGCCTTGAAAAAGTGGCGCATGCAAAGCGAGTTGGACGAGCTGAAATAGGTGTGTTGAGGAGCTGCCGACTGATTCTGATCAGACCGACGCGACTACTCCCTGCGCGTCTCTATCGTTTTTTGTGTGTAATCAAAAAAATCTATTCTATTTTTAAGTAATAGTATCTTTGTCGAACAAAATTGTAAGTTGGGATATACAAGGAAACGTATGTCGATAGGCTGACCACAATTATTGCGTACTGTAATTATATTGTAATAAAATAATTCTGTTAGCACTACTGATATTAATAATAGCTACGATTGTTGCGTGCCTAATATTCAATTATCTCATAGAATAGATAATTCGCTTAGAAAATAAGTATTTCTTATTACGTCTATAATTACTGTTATGTGTCATGATCTAGTTTACTTTTCGCTCGCACCTGCGGGCCGTGATAGCATTGTGTCGTGATGCAGTAAAACTTCCATCGATTATCGCCTCCTGATAATGTGTCATCAGATATCAAGAAGGCGGATCTAGCTCTCAGTACGTTATCGTTTCTCGACTATGACAATTGTCGACGAGACTTCAATGTTCCACCTTTTGCGTCAACTTTGCTTGCTTAGAGGAGTCACAGTCGCAACGTGATTGAAGGACTTATTAATATGGCCATTTGAAACACGCCGCTAAATCCAGTTGAACATCATTATATCAACGGAATATGTGTAGTAATAATCATTGCACAAATTATCGGTAGTCGTCATTCCATATTATATCCTACTACGACACGGTTGTGAAATGATAAGAATCCCGGTAAGTTCCAGACAAAATCAGATTGAAAATATCGCCGAAAATTGGCCGTGTATAGTTGTGTCGTTGTGTCGTCTGTTAGAGATTCTAGTGCATAGACTCGTCACGGATTGCCCTTGAGATGGCAATCCGTTATTTGTTGTATTTCCTCGTCACGATTACCAGCATTTGCTGTATTTGTTGTCTACTGCGAGCCTTCTTTTCGAACTTTGTCTATTTCTTTCTGCGGTGCACCGATCCTCTTCAGTCTTTTTTTTTATCCTTGAACTTGCCCTCTGTTCGACAGATACAAATGGCTCATTGCAAGTGAAGTTACCGGAAGCTTAATAAAAAAAAATGCCGATACGCTCACCTAAAACACATGTCGACGTTTCGCCGTTTACTCGTAGTTAGTCTTCATTGCTGTCTATGTAGATTAGTATAATATGTTAATAAAAATTTAATCAAACCTCATTGTAGCGGTATTATAATAATAATAATAGTAATTATTATTATATACTGTTGGTATTATCGTTAGTTAGTATCATTTACTTTTTTTTTTAATATATATAAACATGTAACTGTGTGTGAATGCGACTGAGTCTGTATGTAAATAGTAACTTGTTTTTTTTATTATCCACCTCGAACACATAGATGGGGCCGTTTGTCAATATCTATAGGCATGAATATTAGTCCGTACAAGATTAGGCTACGCATTATGTTATACGCAGGGCGGATTGTAGGTGATTTTTCTGTGTCCATCAGTGTTTGTCTATTGTTATTTATCGACTTTTCCTCAGTTATCACCTTAATAACTTATATAATAATATCAAATAATATTAGTGAATATTATTGTTACCGTTATAGCAGTGGATCTGCGGCAACGTTCTCTTTTTTTTTTTTAATAATAGATCCGTATCGTGTCTCCGTCGTAGCTTATTATTTATACTATATTTTGTCATCACGAATAGTATTATTACTAAGGATTATTTTTAACGTCATGGTTCGGTAGCATTCAGTTCATGGGATGGGTTCCCTTCCGTATTTCATCGTCTTGCGTCTTTCATTGTTTGTCGCTTAAATAGTATTAGGTTAGTAGGTGTTACGGTAGCAGTGGTAAAATGGTGTCTTACAGCAATATATATTACATATGATGACATTTGTTTGACGCTGCATGACTGTATTTGATGTTGTTATGAACATATTCTTATTAATATTTAATTAAAATTCTCGCCTTATTAATGTTATTTATTATTATTATTATTATCATTGTTGCCGTAAATTCATTGTCCATTTGCCTTTGGACAATTTAGGGCAATCCACGACGGTAAAAAGTCTTCTTTTCACTCTCTCCATTTTTTGCTTTATAAAGACAAATCGAACAATGATCGACTGGGCACTCTTCTCTCTTGGGTGGGGCCACGTTATCTGCATCACCATTTATGCTTGGACCATTCTCTCTCCATCTCGTCCATTTCAGCGGCCCTACGAAGGCTGTTCATCTGCATCCGCATCTATCTTTTTGTAGCCTACGTTCACACTCTTGTGGCGCTCTTTAGCGAATTTCTCGGAAACCTAATTTCTGTTGCGTTCGGGCCCGTTTTTCCTTTTGAGCCCCCACCCAAAACTTCACTCAACTAATACTATGCTAAACTTTTTTCATCCAGCCATCTTTATCTCTTTGCCCTGTCACAGACGACAACAAGTGACCACCGGCCGTTTTTTACTTATCTCATCGAACTTCTCGTTCGTCGTCGTAGTCACAGTCAATCTTTCCTAGTGTTTTCCTGCTCTTGCAGCCACGCCTCGTATGCGTTTTGTCTTCTCTGCCGCTCGAATAATAATCTAGAAAAATTTCTAGCTACTATAACAGATCACATGGACTCGCCGGCTGGCTAAACCTAGCCGCCTTCCTATTCACCCCCACCGTCGTGGCATTGCGCTCGCGTGACGCTCGTCGTTCCGTTCAACCCTTTCTTGTAGTTCTAACCGTCGCGGTTCCTTTTTTGCCATTGATTTAATCTGCGACTATAGGTAGCTTCTTCCCCTTTGTTCAAATTCCTTCGTGGACTTGTTACGGTAACGTCACCTATCATGTCAGAATGTCATTCAGACGTCGGATCGAGAACTTGCGCCTATTTCCACAACAGTGGCCTGACGCTGCTAGCCTTTCTCTTCGTTAGCAGGCGCTCGACTTGCACCTCTTTAATCGCGCATGGATCTTGTTGTGATCTGAACGGCACGATGCACCAGTACTAAGAATCTATTGTTCACACGATGTGGTATTGCTGTCTCATTTTACTCCTCATTATTACGCCGTTCGCCCGCTGTACGCGATCTGCTATCTGTACGTCAATCAGTGTCACTCACGTTCAGTCACCCCAAGAGTACCGATGTCCTTTTCGTCTCTATTGAGTGCGATTCCTTTACCCCATTGACTTACGCCAATGCGGTTCTACGACATTTCCAAACGTCTCCCTCCTGATTGGTAACAACGTCCACGTGAATCGTGGAAAGTCAGCGACGGCGGCAGCA
>NW_019211459.1:15855813-15922298 GCF_002443255.2 Varroa destructor | reverse complement strand
TGATGATGATGGTGGTGATGATGATGATGATGATAATGCAGTACTATAGAATTAATTATGAGTAAACTAATGTCATAAACGAACATAGTATTAATGATTATGATAACATTACTTGATAATAAATAACTAATTGAGGAATGGACGAAAGGTCATAAAATATGACGCGGCACTCTCTGAACGATATGCAATGCCGCAGATTTTTTCTATATTTTACCATTAGCGAGTTAACATAAAGCAGGCGATATTTATATTGAATCAATCGACAACAGACAGACGAACACATACAGACACGAAACGAATTCTATGAGTGTATATGTCTCCAGCTAGGACATTTGCAATGAATGGAAATATCCTCGTATAGTTAAAATATTGTGTGTTGTATTACAGGACACTCATTCGGACAATCAGTTCAAAAGTCAATGCCCACCAATGCTAACGAGCTAAGCAAAAATGTGGTATGCCCACGAGAGGGTCCCTCAAACAGGAAATAGGATAATTTCACGACCAACATAAATTCTTTCCACGTAATAGTACTTCAATAGAGAAGAAGTACATTTGCCTCCGGCCCATGACATATGTACACATGTGCAGTTTTCCATTTTTCTAAATTACGTGTTCTGCTGGCAGCACTCGATAGCGGCACATCTCTCAATAACAAGTATTTGAAACAATACGCGGTCCAAGTCAGCTAATGAACAAATATATACAAACGAATACCAAATTTGCCCACAGACCTTCAGACACTTCACGAGCTAAGTGAAGAGACTATGAACAAAAATGAACTCCATATATCAAGTTTAAGGTCGGACCTTTGTGAACAACCTGGTGGAAACACCGTTGGTCTGTCTCTAGGAAATTTCATTGCCTGTATTTTTTGTAGCACTTCCTTTCTTTGTTCGTGGAATAGCAAAATAATGATGGGTTCGCGTCTAATTTCTCGAATGTGCCTTCTTCTGTTTAGGACTATTATATAACAAATTCAGATATCGTTCAAGGACACGGATCTTTGCTGTTTGCAAGATCGTCATTGTGATAAAATTTCATTAAAGGATGTTTAGTCGTCGAAATTCTTCGTAAATAGTTACTTTTTTAAGATCGCTTTTGCTGAACAGAACACGGTTTGGTATTGGGTGTCAACGCAGTTCGATGTAGGGCGATCGACTACACTAGCTGAACTAGGACTTGTACACGCCAGTTACGACAACTGAACGATGAAACAAACAGAAAAAGTGACAGGCAAAGCTTAACGATACAAATCATTTCCAGGTAACACATACGCGCACCGTTTTACATGTAACACGGTACACAATATACATGGCCTAATCGGCGACTGAAGGCCGACTACAATATGGCAGCAAAAGGCGATTATTGTGTACTCACTAGCGAAGCTCTGAAGTAGAAAAGGCAGAACGAACAGAAGACAGAAACGATGAAGCGTAACGGAAAGAAAGCTGGCGAGAAATGTTTAACGTACGGTTATTTTTCTTACCTATCATAAAATAGAACTGTATTGCATAATTCTACTGCTAAAATACTAAATTCGTTACTAAAATAGATAAAGATAATTAATAGAGTTACAAAGGGTACATGATACAAATATGCTACCCTAATTATGCTAAGAACTGTGACTAGGGTACAAGAATACATAAAATAAACAATGCGAAACATATATAAATATAAAACAGGCTGGTCCAGATTATCTGCAAGGATTGCCGCCCCGAGCAGAAGAGAATCTATCATTGCCGTAGCATTTTGGTGGCTATAAATCGCTTTTTTTTTTATTTAGCTTCCGTCTAATCGTGCTACTCCGATGGATTTTATGATTACTCCTATCATTGTTACTATTACCGCATGTCACAGATGCTAACGAGAAGTAACAACACAAGAGCAAAATGGAGCACACTAGGAAACAAAAAGAAAGGTACAAAACCATAAAAAAAGGACCGATAATGCGAGCCATTTTATTAGGTGCTTTGAATGGTAATTTAGGCTGGATTGTCCCCTCAGTTAATCTCAGCAATAAAAAATAGTCACGATCAGTTTGACGAGAAGAAAAACAGAGTAACCAACGAGGACAGTAAATAATAACAACGACGAAAAAACAACGGTTACAACGAAGACGTCGACGATAATACAAACAGATCGAGGATCGCGGTGAACATTGTTGTTGTTGTTACGGTAATTTGTATTGTTCCTACTGCAAACTGTAACTATAAGCGATGATTGGTCTGACGTACTAGATAAATATTGCATTGGCATTTGATAAAATTGTTATTAGGGTTACGATAGTTTCCATTTTGTATGTGGCCAGGGGGGCGTAATGATTCGAAAGTATTGCACATAAGCGGTGAAGAGTTACTGTAACACTGATAATACACGCGCGTTTGCCGTTGTTGCATCGCTTACTGATTGACGTCACAGTTCGACGTTCGTGTGACATTTTGACCGCAAAATGACTCAAGAGAAACAGATTGATCGAGAAAAAGGAGAACCGAAAGCGCGAGCGAATGCAAGATAAACTGCTAATCATAATAGCGATAATAATTATCAATTAATAATGATATTATCGAAAAAAAAAAAACACTAATCGTGAAAAAGAGGAACGAAGTGCATAACGATCATGCTGAAACGGAAGAACGGGGAAGGAAGACAAATAATGCGATAACTATAATAAACATGATAATTATTATGTGTACTAGTAATATTTGATGATGACGATTTTGATGAGCCGTAATAACAGAATGTTGATGACGTAATGGTAATAGAACTTCGTCGAACTACGCGAAAAGCCCGGAGAAGGCTGGCAAACCAACAACAGCAACAACAACAACAACAACAACAACCTATGAAATAATGTACAAATCTCTTACTATTATTATTATTATTATTAAACATAATACAGAGAAAAATGACTATGAGGATGAGAATGATACTAACAATTACTATATTATCATTATTATTATTATTATTATTATTATTATATGCATTACTCACTATTTAAAAAATAACGACTGCTAAAAAAAATGCGATTAAAAATACATGATGGTGAAGGAGATGATGAAGCGATGTTGAACAGAGAGGGAGAAGCCAAGCCGACGAAAGTTAAAAGAAAGATGCTTGTTAAAGCAGAAAATAAAAATAACTAAAATATATAACAATGGAGAAAGGCGATAACGATGGTGATGAAAGGCGAAAAAATGATATTCATAATAATAATAATAATAATAATATTATTATTGAAAAATATATAATAATATACATGACAATAGCAACAGCAACACGAAAAATACCAGCAGTAACAGCAACAACCACCACTCTGACGACAAAAAAACAACATAATATATCGACACGAAGTTAGATTGCGGCGGAGCCGATTACTGGATGTAGCATTGAAGTATGTTGTTCGTATCTATATACGCGTGTACGCTGGACTACCTCGAATGGCACCGGAAGACAATTCGGGCGCGTGCGGTGTTCACGCAAACAAAACTCAAATCGTAGCCACAACTAATGCTCTTCTTCCGGTCGAGCGAACCAAGTTTTTTTCTAAGCAAATAAACAAAACGACGCCGAAGTCAGAGGAAAGAAGAGGCGCAGGTCGAAGCAGACAAAAGCGATGATGTGATTGTCCCACTTTTACTAGCGAGACGTTTCTAGTCAATCAGCAGCCGGCTGTTCCGTGGAGATTCCGCATGAGAGCGGAGCCGACTCCCACATTATCCAACAATGCAAACTAGTTAGCAATCGGGGATGCGATATTGAGAATCTCTTGTCCGCGAGCCTCCAGCTCGGCTTCGCTGTTTACTTTGCAGTTCTGGCCCTGACAAAGGGGCACGAATACAGGACCATGAACACCGGAGATGCTACACAGAGCAGTAATCAGGTACATCGTTGATATACCGTTCCTTTGTCGATATATACAGCCACGCTGCCCTGTCCTTTGGCCGACAACCTCGATCTTATCGGCGGTATCTGCTCATCGGATAATTATACGCCTTCCTCAAATATCTTGGGCGTCAGGCCTTGTCGTGTTCTGTTTCTGATAGCTATATGTGAAACATTTGGCCTCCGAACATCCATTAAGTACTACTAAATTTCGCGATCACTAATGCCGATATAACCAATTCATTGGCCTCATGGAATACTCGAGGTCTAGAAGTAGCTATCGTTATTTACGGATTGTATTGTTCGTAACTAGCTGATTAATACTGGATGGTTGAACATGCATATGGAAACAAGCTATTCTCAAAAGTATAGAATCCCTTCGAATTCAGCAAGTACGGTTATTCCTTGGAATCATCCCTGATAGGGTAAAGAAAAACTCCTAGTAAAATAGAAGTTTAAGTGAACAAACACACCTTTTTCCTACAGTGTTGTCAGGTCAACTTTATATATCGAAATAATACGAAGACAATTGGGAAAAAGAAGGGTCGGCTGCTAGAAAGCGCATAGGAATCATTGACTACTCCCCCGGATAGCTGCATTATATAACAATCGTTGACGCATCAGCAACGAGGGTAGCGAATTCTAGTATCAATCGGAAAAAAACAGACTCGATGATTTAAGCAGTAGTTAAATACCATCATTTTGTACTTCGGAATTAGTTAGAAAATGAGCAGAGTTTTGAACAGAAGGCAGACAGAAGGCATCGAGCAAGGCCGATTTAGCTACTCCCCACATTGACACTCTAAAACGCAGGGCACCGCCGCACGTTTCGCTTGTTCAAAACAACAACAACAACAACAACATCAACAACAATAACAAAGACACGATAACCAAATCTAATATATATATATATATATATATATATATATATATATATATACACACAACATTTTGTGCTAATATGACAAAATGACGAAGACGATAACGGCGATAATGATGACTATTACTAATTATGCTGTAACCATGAATAATGTAACCATTAACACGAAAAACCCGATAACGAACGGATATGCTAAATAAAAACACTTTTGTTCAATAAAATCAAAGCAGTGTTTTCATACGATAGGTAAACGGCTTCAATTCAAAAGTCTAATAAAGCATATTTGGGTCGATACTGGAAACTATCATACAAAAATCTTACTTTATCTATTTAAAAGTACTTAATGTCAATTCTGTGAGGCATAGCTTAGGGATAACTAAAATTGTCAAATGCCAATATGGTTTACTGTTTATCTTGATGGACGTCTAAGTTAAAGTACCATGGGTAAAGGAAGCTAAGATAGGTAGGATTAATGATAGGAAGATAGGTGGAAAAATCAGCTAGAAAACATAACTGGTCGATTAAATAACGCTACACTCGATAGGTTTAAAAATGACTATAGATAAACAGAGAGGTAGTGGATTCTTCACGAGTGATCACTCTATCATAGTAAGCAATAGACATGCGTAGTCGTACTGCAGTAGTTTAGCATCGCTTCAGGTAACTTCCTGCGAACTTTCTTGTACCTTAACTATCTAATTCGATTGGTCTAAAGTAATAGTTTTAGATAAAATTAGAGAAAAACATAACCATACCATGAGGCGCTCCTCCACCACTAGAAAATGACTATATCTAATCCTTAGCTACAGAGCCTTTTGTATTCCATAGGCGAGCGAATAAAAGCCATTCAATGAAGATACTTTAAATCATTTCGTGTTTATTCAAGTCCAGAATCGCTTCATTTTTCAGTAAAAAAAAAAAAAAAAAAAAAAAAGAATTAAGTTACTCGTTGGGTTAACTATCTGTGACATTACTTCATGTTATCTGGTGAGTCTGATTACGATAGAAATACGTTTCGGTATTTCACACTGAAACAGGCATATTAGTGTGGAAGACAGATCCTAATCCTATACACCGCGTTACCGTTGTCAGCACTTAAATCACACTTAGGTTAATCAAACGCGAGCTTGTGCGGTTCCAGTTATCAAGCCTCGTGCAGTCTGTGGACACTTTTAGCTTGTTATCTGTGCGTTACATCAATCACAGCTTTTTTTTTTTTTTTTTTTTTTGAATTTAAGAAGCATGGAGCTATCACCTTCATTGAAGTTTTATGAAACACACCGAGAGGGTAAAACGTCTTCGATATTTAAGCCAAACGACACATTGACAAACACGGCTTCAAATGAGCAAACGTAAACGGAAATATCTGAAGCGTGGGTTGAGATATATCCAAGGTTAAAATAAAAGCAAAGTCATTGGGCGTGGAAGAAAACACATAAGCTGGAGGATATGCACAAGCCGACAAATAGCAAATTATTCTAAAACGAATCAGAAAAGATTTGGTGACTAGCCATAACACATACTTTGAAGTCTGAACAAGGCTAATAGATTATAGACATCATGAAAAAATTGGTCAACTTTATTGAAACATGTATAAGTATAAATAAAAACAAATAAGGGACGTCCAAATGTGTTTGTTAAGCATGAAAAATAATTGTGACAAGACAGATAGATCTCTGCGATTGTCTAAAAGAAGTAGCTATTGATGTGAGTTATCATCAAAATAAATAGAAGTCGAATATTACGTTCCAAATTCAAGATTTCCCGGTTTTGTCAAGAAGGGTATAATATGTAGCATGGAAAAAGCTCATGAACTCTAAATCTGTGGTAAAGAACTGTTGCTCTTTACCGTAGCAGCGATTATCTAATCGCTTCATAATATAACCAAAAACTGTCAGCTGAACGCTTCTCGCAGTGAGAATAAACCTTCACGGGTATCTCGTTATATATCCCTACGTTATATATATACGTACGTACGTGTCCCGAGGGATATTCACGCTACTTCTGTTAATAACTCTTAGCCAAATAATCTAGTAATACTAATTCTAAACAGCTCTATGGATACATTCAGATGCAATCAAAATACTCGACCGAAAGCGACCGACGCAAAGCCCTTCATCTTTTTAGGACTGGAGCTAAATTTCAAAAAATGCAAATAACGGATTTTAGTGCAAGAAAACGTTATGGAAAATCTATAGACCTCATTTTATCGCAAGAAAAGTATATTCATTTCTGTCAGTGTAACAGTTTGTGTCATGAAAAAATGCTTGAATTATATGGATTTCGAGAAATTTAAAAGAAGAATATTTCATAAATCAAGTAACGCGGTGCGTTTCACCTGGAACTCCTTGACGGTTTTGGCGGATCCAGCTTATAACTTATGAAAAAAGGCTCACCAATTTTAATAGGAAACTTGGACTCGCCCAAAGCTTGTAGTAACGGAACAAGAATGATCGATCTAATCGTTTTATAATCGCACACATTACAAGCGGTACATTTAACGGAAATATTACCATGCATCTCGTTAGTAACGGTCTCTTACATATTAGCCAATCTGTCATACAGTTGGTGTCCAAAGGCGCCTTATACAGGGCGCCCTGAAATAATGTATAGTTGGTTTTAATAGATTGCTGCTTTTAAACCTTCTAGTATCGACGGCGTAGACCTTACCTTTTAGGCATTTCCATGAAAAAAAAAGTCCATTGCCGCCAAGTCTGATAAACCGACAGGGTATTCCATAGGACTAACTCACGATGATAACATGCACGTACTCAGTTCCGTTGGAAATAAGATTCGCTAGCTTTACTACAGTTCTTGCGGGTATGTGGTTTTTGCAATGAATCGAAGCGGTTGGCACCCGTCATTGTACTCTCAAAATCGAATGGTTCAATGAATCCTTTGCTGGAAATACGGCATTACACTATGATCTCTGGTAAGTTTCGAAGGTACTTCTGAGTAACGTGAAAATTTTCAGTTACTCAGTCCAAATATGTTGACACTTACATAGCTTTATCACTACAAGGAAGCGCACCCGAAAACTGTATACTCTGTTCATACTGCTCCAAGTACTATGCGCAACATTGGCCACTTTCGATTATTTCCAGGCAACCGAATAACTGCTAAGATTTAGGTTTGCAAGCGAGCTTATACTTCACGTTACTTCAAATGCCACACAGACTGAGTTTATCTACATTGAATCGGACCAGCGCAGTGGCTGCAGAAAGATAGAGTTGTTGAAACACTACGAACGGCACAGGCATAGTAAGGTAACCACAGCGGGGTCATCTAGACTATTTTTTAGCCTAGAGTGTGCAACATCAGATATGCGAAGTCCAGTAAGACGGTTACGGGGCTAAACATACAGACCATGTTAAAGTATATTACAAATGATCTCTGCTCGTCTGTGGATGTTTGTTGGCCTAAAATATCATATAGTGCTGTGATTTGATTTTCTGTGGATCATTTCAACAGGGTATGGGATGCTGTGGCAATATTACTCTAACAAATTTAGAATTTACATTGAACGGAACGTTAGACTGAATATAATTGAATTCGTAGTCATTACGCCACTGCGCAATGACCGAAGTAAGACACTCGAACGGTTGAATTTTTCTAAGGAATTCGTTCATGCTCTTCGTTCTTTTTGAGCGACCGGATAACTGCGATACAAAAACTACAACGGCATAAACACTAATATATAATTTACGCTAGAACAACAGCAGACGTCATTAGGCGCTTCTACAGTCTACTAAAGTAAACTTACTTACAGGTAAAGTTAACTTACTTACAGGCGACGTAATCTAAATTCGAAACCAGACGTAGACACATACATGGTTTGTTTCATGCTGGAACTCGACGGCGGTGCCGTAGTAAACTTGAAATCATTTATTAGAACAGAAAAGGCACAGCAGGAACCCCGCGACTTTATCTAGTAAACTGGCTATTAAATGAAGTCATATATAAGCATAAATAGTAATAAATACACGAAATATGTTATCAAAGTGAATCATAGAATCTTCGTAACAGGTCGAATCTGACTGAAGAGAATACTTGTTTTTTTTTGGAAAGCACATTTGGCTCATGAAAAATTGAACGATTCGAATTATTCTAGAGCTAATGAAAGCACTTATTTTCAGTCCACACATTTAATCCTCTGTACCATAAAAAAGTAGCCATTTAATATTACACACACGTAATCATTGTGTATATAGTCAATGCACAAATTCACATTAAAAGCGTGGACCACTACATTATGGTGGTAAGTAACCGAAATTTTGACACTTGCAACTTCCTCGTTTCTATTTTAAAGAAAATAATCTTGCTTGAAGTTTCATTGTCAATAGCTGGCCTTTACCTCGCTAGTGAGGCCCTTTACTCAGCGATTTTTGAATGCAGTTGTACTCGCTAATTCAGGTGGTTCTTTTCCTTGTTTTGGTAAATGGTGTTTGCGCACGCCCGTTTTGGCGCCTCTTTTTCGCCGCATTTTGTTTACTTTGCACTTCTGTTTTCATCTTGGAGCTTTGGCAAAATACTCAGTGCTCATATAATAACTGTGATAACAGTGCGAGTGATAACAATAAAAATTATATCGATAATTAATAATAGGTACTAAATTACTACTTTAGATTGAGTTGAGCATTTTCCTGTACCATAATTCGATACGTTTCCTCAATTTCGTCAGTTTAAAAAACGTCGCATTTCATTGAGCACCAAATACAACTTCCTTTCATCATAATTAATTAGTATCATGCTCGTATCTTGTCTGGATATGTTCGTGTACTTGCTTGAACGGGTTAAAAGCATACTTTTTATTTATCGCTCAATTACTAATTATTACAATATAATAAATGGATAAATATGGACAAATAATGGAAGTTACTTTGTTTTCTATTACACTTATTGCCATTATTCTACCTATTCGTTATAAGTATACTCAAGTATATATAACTTGTAGTAGCATTAATATACTATTTATTAATATTGTTTTAGTACAGATCATTTGTAAGCTGCGCCGAACTTATTCTACGGCTTTTCACATCCTTCCAGCTTTAAATACAGACTAAGGTCATTTGTAGGTCGAAATACGTTATTTTCAGAAGGCTTCCACTTTGAAACGCCTAATTGCACGATTTAGCTGTATATAACCTATTCAGGCGAACTCAAGAGACTAATCGTCTAGCTCATCAATAAGTAACCTCTGGAGAAGGATGCCAAACTGAAAGCAGCGCCAACTTATAAAAATATACGACAAAAACGTTATCATGTTAGATAGACCTTAGACTTTAGCTTTCATTACATAAGTTGGAAACCACGGCCGAAGACCATAAATGTTTATACAGTCTTAATTGGGATAAAAGATATGTTCCAGTGGCGTTCGTATTTGCTACCCGGACCGAATTCAGGAAACAAGAGGCAGTCCCCTTGGGGCAAGGTAGTATGCGAAACCAACGAAACGACCAATTCTTAGCATCGAACGGATGTTACAAGGATTACATGATACATATGGAATTATGTTAGCCCATGATGCGTAAGTGAATAATAGATAACTTTCTTGAAACAACAGGCTAAACCGCTGAGCCAAAAAAAACACTACTAATATATAATCTTCTTTCAGGAGATATGCTCTTGTTTTATCAGTTCTCTTAGGGTTCTATTTTGTTGCATCTCTTAATATAAATAAATCTGAGTCTTTATCAATAACGGGTGTTTCATACAGTATCTTGTTTCTTCTTTCGTCAGAACGAGCATAGTCGCAGCAATATTCAGCAATAATTAATATGCCTATTGCAAAGAATGTCAATAATACATATAGCAACCAACCATTTGCCTCGATGTGAACAGTGCCCATGAGTGAAAAAATTGAGCAATTGTAATAATAGTCGTAGAGTAGCTGATATCGCAAACAAAATCAATTGCAAAAACTTACGCATATGTAATTTTATCTGCCGTTCCTTTTCAGGCCGTGGAAACCTACGGGCATAACGATATAGATGCAGCGCTGGTAACTTAACGCAAAGCTCTCCGCATTTATTCACTGCAAACTATAACAGAAAATGGATCTAATTATGTACATCTTTTCAATACGTACGCGAATAACCAGAGCAATAGACACCTTCTCTCTCTAAAAAAAAGTCCTGTTCAGACAATTAATACCGAAAACATTGAAAAGCATCCCGACTTTGTCGGTTTCCTTTCTTTTTCCAATCTTTTAAACAGATTCTAGGAGAACTAGATCTCCCATATTTTTTCACTGTGAAGTTGACGCTGCGCGGCCTTATCATCTCGTTAGTTCACCTCAGTCAGTTACTGTCCGAACGCGTGTCCCCACTAGACCTCAGTAGACGCCAGGGAGCGTCTACCCCATTACTTGACAGGTGTCCGCTAGTTGCTTGATTTCTATATCGCAGCAGATGACTATTTCTCTATTTGCTATCTGAAGTTCGCTTTTGCCATTGTGCTCACGAATTAGTTGGGAAAACAATATAGACTGCTACTAAAATTTCCTTAAAAGTTTCTACGTCGAATCAGAGGACCTTGGCGTGTCGGATACTCCCCCTCCTTCAGTGCTTTGATATGCCTTTAAAGGTGCTTCGTGTAGCGATCCCGCCAGCCGTGCTGCTGTGGTCCTCCTGCAAGCAATCAAAGCAAAAACAAACTGTGGCAATATTTCAATGCAGGAGGAATAGGTGTAAGAATCAGCTGCCTCGGGAGAAAAGACGAAGAAATTTACTATTTCCGAATTTTTTATTATCTAAGGACGATTTGAAGGAAATTGCTTATTTATTAACTTGTAATGAAGCTACAAATTCCACGTAGTTAGAATATCCATCCCAATTTGATTTTTGCCAGTGTAATTAAGGACGAAGACACTGGCCAGAAGTTTACCTCTCTGGTACGCTTTCCAAAGAACTAAAACAGATGCCCTAAATTCCCTTCGTATACAGTCGACAGCAGACTTATTTGGTTGCAACAAAGCAGATATATCTTAGTTGTTTTCATTTAAATCAGTCAGTTTGCTGCATGTTCATTACTCTCTAGGTTGTTATCGCTTAAGAAGTACCATGGCATACTAAGTGACCAAAGATCAAAAAGATGCAATGGACATTTCTTTAGTATACGTTAATAGTACACTAGTCTATTAGAGGAGCTCACCTGAAGCCTACCGCTTTTAGATATGTACATATAGTAGATAGTAACAAACCCATTAAAGTAATGTCAAGACAAAGGTTGTCAAAGGAACAGTATATTGAGACGAAACTTAATACAATATCGAACTGATCATATGACATAGCTGACATTAATTTAAGTTTCTACCTCAGTTTAGAGGTCGAATGATTGCTCTTGATTCGTCTATGAACTTTTTTTTTATTAGTTTTCATAATCCATGTGGCCGCTCGTGTTGTTTCAAGCAGCCAAACGTTTTTGTAATACGCTGATATGCGTAAAGATCCTACCTTTACTTTTACTTTTTTCCATCTCCTCGCTGGGCCATACAACGAGTTCGTCTTAAAAAACGTCAAAATCAAAGCAGACTTAGCGTTAGAAGGAACTGTCTATAAAGAAGAAATTGTAATGTACAAGCCAGCAAGCTTATTTTTTCTACATTTTACTTTTAAAAAATACGATGCGTCCTTTTTGTGCAGAACCATATGCGTTAATTCATTAACCCTTAGCAAAAGTTGCGGACAATAAGTAAACTCGCGAAGTGTGGGGTGGCTCATTCCAGCAAGTATCCGTTAAAAAACCAGGGTCAAACACGGTATGCTTTTGAAAAAGAAAAACTAGCGGCCTATAGAAATACGAATGCAACATTGCACTTCGATATGCGATAGAAGTCGATTTCCAGATTTCCACCAAATAAATGAGAACAGTATTTATCGTGTACACTACAAATACAGTTCCCATTTTTTTTGGCTAAGATTTTGTGAACTTTTAGCACAAACTGTTCTAAAAGTTATGTCGCCACACAGTATATTTTCTCCTTTATTCCTTGCTTTTTTTTGCTTTTTTTAGAGGTCTAATTCTTTTCCATCGGTTCATACATTTGATTTATTTGTCTTCGGTGGTATATGTGCGTTAATTGTTGGCAGAAGGCAGTTATTTGGAAGTATTGCGTGTAATCCTCTCTGGTATTTAGCCTTTTAGGGCCGCTTGTAGCACAAAACCATTGCCTTCTATTGATTTCTGGTAAAATGATTCAGCTTATGCTTACCACTGACAGGGCTCGACCAATCGTTGGAACCGATAACCATATTGTAGTGCTTCGAAGATGTTTTGTTGAAAATCGGCAACTTTTCGTGTGATTCATTCGAGATTGCTTTGATGTACACGTGCGCATCGGTTCCGTAGCCTTCAATCGAGGTTACGGTCAAATCGCCATGCAGATACCTAATTAAGGTGAAACCACATTATTAGAGTACTCGTAACTGGCTCCGCAATCAGTTCGAGGATTGCTTGGGTCCCCCTCTATCCCGGTTACATTATTTGATTCGGATTGTAATCAAATGTAAGCGCGCTACGCTGATTTGCGCCGACCATAATGTGCACAATTTCACTTCACATCACCTTCTTTTTTATCTTTAAAGGTGTTCGCGCATTACCAAAATTTCAATAAGCAGTTTTGCTTCCTCTGCTACCCTTACAGGAATTTTATGGCCAAATAACGATTGGAGTATGTCATTCGAATGAGTGCGTCTGTTAACCTTTTTGGACGTTAGAGCTCCTCAGTATTGCTAAGCAGACAGTTTATCTCCAATTTGATGGCTTGAAATAAAAATACTCATTATTTATGAGTATTTTTATTTCAAGCCAAAAATAGGCAAAAAATAAAATATCTCGTACCTGGCGTATAGCCGTGACAATGGAAGGCCGTACCCATACCCAGCCAGCGGGGCTGAATCCGTCGGTGAAGGCTCCGGCGCCGTCGAGTACATGTACTGAAATAGGAGGTCGCTTGCACTTCGCGGTATACCTCCCCCCATGTCACTTAGCTGAAACCGTCACGTAGGCCATATGAAGGACAATCGTTACAACAATACACATGAGAAATCGAGCGCGACGAATAGGAAACGAAATTTTTTAGATCTTTCCATCAAGTATTAGCAGTTAACGATTTTTTTTCACATTGTAGAATCGTACCTAAACGAAGGCTTCTCTAAGGCTATTAATTCGGCACCTTGCAAAATGCTCAAAAACGAAAACAAACCCGTATAGTGATATCTTCTTCGCCTTTTACGATGAGGATCCGCAATGGCGGAAATTTGTCGGAATCAGTATCCGGTCCATGGCGCTCTACAACAGCTCGCATCGCGTTCTTGAAAAGCTCAAACAGGATATGATAGAGGTGTGAAGGCACGTAAACGATACGAACACGCTTATCTGGAAAATAGAAATTATATGACCAAATAAAAATTAAAATTTGTTAGTTGAACGTGTGTGTCTTCACATGAAACGTCGGTCCTATTTGAAAGTAAATAGACAGAAATACATGACAAATCCGCTGTACACATTGCATGTTCAAATTTGGTGACTAAGCGTGCGGAAAATCTTATAACGACTTGTTATGAGAGAACTGCATTAACCGAATAACTTATGCATTTGTTGTTTTGCAGTATTATCGTATGATGTTTTCCAAATATAAATTGCTCGTTTATGATACTGAGTAGTATTAATCAACCATCAATCTATTAATAATTAGTGAAAAACTGTTTCTCTCATCGACTTAGACATCGTAGGATTTGCGTAGTCAACGTACATTAAGAGTATTTCAAATATTTTTTAGGTATCTTAAGCAACGAAACGGAATTTCTTGTTTGTTTGAAGTCAAAAAACTTGTCCTTGGCTATCACTCAGCTTGCAATGTCTCCCAGCTCCTCACTCCAGATCTCTTTGCACACAGGAACCGTGAGATACGGGCACTTAGCCTCGTAGTAACGCAATCTTTCGTAAGTCTATCCGGCATGCCTGGGTTATTGGACGTTTTTGCCCTTCGATAAGAGATCTCTTTCATCGCCCGGCCTTTCATTTGCGCGAATATCTGCGCATACTTATAATGTAAACTCAATTAGTCATCACCGGGGCGACCTGTTCATATAAGTATCCTGCATGTTTCGAATTTTACGTCCCGTATCACCATTAGGCATTCCATCAGACAGGTGGCTCCCACCATGACACGAAGCCTATCTATGCACTGATCCGAACCTAGGCCACAGCAAAGATGTTATAGAAGGACCTAAGTCGATTCTGTCTTCCACAGAATGAAGAAAAAATATATTTTCTTCTATCTGTGGAATATGGACTTATAAGTCAAATCTGCCTTAAAAAATTCGTTTCAACTTTTCAAAAAGTAAAAGGAATTTTACGTTGCCGTTTTGAAAATTTCCAGCAGTTGAGCGGTAATCGCCGACCACTGACAGGTCGATATTAGAAACACATTACAGCATAACTGAAGCGGTTTACTTCTGGGAAATCTCACTAAAGATTAAACTAAACCGTACCCTAAAAGTATGGGGTCCAAAAATACAACTAATCTATGTTCTCACTTAAAAATTAATCGGCTCAAGGTTGAGAATAACAGGACCATAGGTGTATAAATAAGTTAATTGAATCCAAAATGAGTACGCACGTGCACTTCCTGTAAATACTTTAATCCTCAATATAAATTATTTATTTAATATGAATTATCTTAATATCTCTATTACTTCAATAAAATCTAAGCATACCTGGTGGAATGCATTCAAGATGCATGTTCGGTGACGTAAGATAGTACTGGTCACAGAGGAACTTGGCATTCTCGAACGCATCCAATGTTACCACTGTGATGTCACAGTATGGATCAATAACACCTACACGTCCACCGTTGCCTATATGAGGGAACAACGAAAGGTAATCGTTTGAAAGACCCCTCTGGATCTAGCATCACTGTCGTGAGTACATTTGGTTGGCTACAGTCGTTGACAGCTTGTCTTCGGTTAGCCAGTCTTCAATATCAAGTATATATTATGAACATGGACGCATCAACTTAAAAATACTATAGAGTAATCGTATTGTTATAACTTCCTGCTTCATGATAGCGCTACTTGATGCTGTTCACAATTAGATTATTGAAGATGACAATCACCTGGCGGACGATCATCCGCGTCGAGATCGCCGAACAGTGATGTATGCTGATTGATCAACATTCGTATCGATATCCGGGACATATAGAAGCGATCAAGGAAATATTGGATCGCATAATCTGTCGACAGATCTGTGGGAGTTGAGCGTTTTAGCTCGAGGACGCCTTCGGCCATAGTTTGGACGACATTCGAGTGCCGGTTGCGAATGGTAGTGAGCATTTCCGTAAAATCAGTGAGCTCTGACTCGCGCAAATCACCCTAAATACGAAGAATATGCGTAGTACGTAATCTCAATTATTTATTTAGTGAAACGAAGGAGGCGCTTTTGTCTACTAGATATTACTTATTGTCGATTTAAAGAGAAAAAAAAAATAAGCCGTTTGTCAAACGCTTACCAAGCATAAAACGAAGTGTCTTTTAAAATCTTACTTTTTTCTGGTCATATTGAACCATTTCCAGAAAACTCCGTTGATACCAGCTGTTAACTAGTTTAATTGAAGGCATTTCAAGTAATTGTCGTGGTAAGAGCTGAATCTCTTTCATAATATTCGCCAAACGAACTGGAAGCTCTTTTCGTAGGAACGAGCATGACTCGGCGGGGTTAGCCCTCTCCCCTGTTGAGAGATGCATAAAATTCGGTTAGATTTAACCATTTAAGATTTTATCTAAAAAGCTTCGTATGACACATGAAAGCATTTTCAAAGCAAACGTTACCTGTTAATTGCACAAGTTCCTGCCGCACACTTATACATTAAAGCCGTCAGACAAATTCTTCAATTAATGGCTATTACCCGCATATATGGTAAATCAAAACTAGAACTGTTTTCAAATAAGCTGTTACCTTAAAATTCCAAAAATAATACCTAGCTATACTGCTGATATAGTGGCGTTACTGATCTGCCATGAATTGGCCTAACAAAAGCACGCAGTTGCACGAGAGACCATGCGTTTGCTATGTTGTGAGCTTGGCAGCGAGTGAATGACACTACGAGCGATGAGCACGCACCTAGCATGGAAAGAGGAGGTCACAATACAATGTGATATGGCGATCGAATTGCATGATAAAGAAGAATCGTAAATACGCTCGAATATTATCCCTTGTTTATACGCAGAGATCTGTCTGTGAGCATGTAGAACCTTTGCCAACTGTGACATTTGTATTCAGCTAGATTAAACACCGTATTAATAACGCATTAGAGAGGTGCCGATTAAACCAATCGGAGCAAAAAATCACCCATTTAATATATGCTCTAGTAATAGGAAATTTTTTCTAATTGTAATTGTTTAGTGTGTGTGAAAAGAATACGAATATCGCTCACTTTTAATTTAGGTTTTATTGTATCGTGAAATTGATTCGATAGACAAATAACTATAGTAATTTCGGAATAGATGATAACCGTCGAACAACAATACTGCATCGTTTCTTAAATCATCCTTTTCGCTGAATACCATGTTAATATGTCTTCAAGTATATTATTAATTAATTGGGACTTTTTGATTATGTTATTTTTACACAATGCGTGTTTTCATCGAATCAATCATTGGAATTTTTCTCAACATCAATGCAAAAAATGACTACGCTCAAAATCAAATGTGATTTTCAAAAATATCCTAAGATTACTTTTAACAGTCTTGTAAGAAGTACAAAGCATATCGGCAGTGCCACTGTTAATTACATGAGAACGGAGTTTCAGTAATGATCGCGTAGGCGATCGCAACAGATTAGTGGTACGATGCTGTTTGCGTTTCATGACGGCTCAAAGCTGCCAGAAAGTGACTCAATGCAATTGTTTGGCACAAGAAACAACTGTTAAATTGAAGATTTTAAAAAATATGTCAAAATGTAAATGACTTTGGTGAGATTTTAAATAGTAGCTCTAGCAGAGATGCTTAAATTAAAATCAGAGATTATCTTCCTTTCAGAACACACATTAGAAACACGGCTAAATTTATCTCATTGCTGCCCATGATCCATTCGACATACATTTTGTAACAAAGATTCAAACTCTTTTGTACCCACAGGTATATATATATATTAGGCCATTACGACCCACTATAGCGGAGTTTTTTTTGGGCTAGCTGAGCCAGAATGACGAATTTTCAATCATCATTAAAAGCATTTTGCTTTTCATACATTTGTGTCAACACTCGGCCGGCTTCTGGACAGTTATGAAAAGATCCATAATGGCACGTAGCTACATCGGGAGGTTAAGGGGATTGAAGTCAACATTGAATATTGCTTTCCTCAATTCAGGAAGTAACTGAAGCACGGCGATCAGGTCTGGCGTTATCGCCAAACGACCAGACTGCTTTCGATTGCCGTGCCAACGATTCATAAGTCTCTCGAAGAACTCAAGACAGGGCTGCATTCATTATTTCATTGTATCTCATTGCAGCAGAAGTTGTAGACGCCTATTGCAAGTGTTACCCTTACCTCACATCCACTAAAATAAACTGAAACAGTTGTTTCACTTAAGTTTAGTTCTAGAAGATTGGAGTATCGTAGTTTAAAACCTCAGCAATTTCACAGTCCGTTTGTTTTATGGAACAAGGGATTTCGAGCAATGGATGTGAGCTCATGAATGTGTTCATAGCTGTTGAGTTTGCCAAAAGGTAAAGACGAATGAGGACGGTCTCTACGAGAGGGCAGTTATAGGCAGGCCTAGGTAGATGAACTGTGTTGTTGCAAAAGGGCAGAAATTCGAGTACCCTTTGCCATGACACTTCCTACGCAGCCGTTTTCTTGCTAACACTACAATGAACAAGGTACTGGAGCAACTTTGTCCCAATTGCTCCTCAGATTTGAAATCATACAGACTGATCTGTATCCGAAGTCACGACTAGTCCGGATGCCCGCTTGCTTCGTATCTGTATGCTGCAAAGAGGCCCACCAGCAAGGAGGTTAAGCTTCTCCAGCAAGAGCAGGTCCCAAAAATAGTATTTTCCTTAGGCCGGGCAACTCAACCCGATAGCCCGTCCTTTCCGACAATCTGAGGCGCTCCCAAAGCTGCTGCCTTAGTTTAAATATGGGCTGAACATCGTAATGCAAGCCACGATTTTCGCCATCGACGTATACACCGAGGGGCCAAACGTCTTTGGATAGTTTGAAGACGATGCCCCTGTTACTGTGTTACACAATTAAATATGCTTTTCATAGCAATAAATTGCACATATCCTGCTAGTTAAACGAATTTGAAAACAAAGCTCATTGTACAGAGACCTTTGGCCTGCCCTGTATTTATATACATAATCTAGTATTCTATTACACATTTGTACACTGCACGGTATAATACCAATGAAAGCTCTGCGGACTACATCTTGCTATTCGATATACTAGCCATAAAGAGAATGACCAATAAAATCAACGGTTATTAGTACAATTCCGATATCCTATTTTTATTTTAAATGAATAATTTGTAATTCTTCTTTTACTTGTTGTCTTCTCTGACATTTCTTTTTGTTACTGATTGAGTTAATTTGCTTCTCTACAGTTGGCAGTCGATGTCGTAATCTTTTAATCTGTACTAGAAGTTATTTTGTTTTTATTTTCATAAAAGTCCGTTTCTAATAAATGGAACTTTTACCTTAGAATTGCACTTGATATGAAATAATGGAAAATTCCAAAAGTCTTTAAAAGCTTCCTTGGGCTCTATATATTCAATATACTCAAAAAGTTCACGCCTATTTTTGATATATTAAAATATATATCATTATCTACAAATTGAAAAGCAAACAATGTGCATATACGGCTTTATTATAGAAGTTGGTCGCTGGCACATCCTGCATACTGTACCTACGTACATATTTTATGATCGTATACGTTCGTTGATAACATACCGAACTCAAGAAACTGTTTAATGGAGAGTGGCGAAGGATTAAACCGCGAGTAATGGTCGACGTGACGAACAAACTCTTTTGTTGTCGTTGGCGGAATCTGTGCACGAGTGCTCAGCCACCGCAGTGGCCCATTGATAGCCGGCCGCATTACTAGAATAAATATCAAAAATAGAAGTAACACAAAATTAGCCTCATACATTCTTCAGTTATTATTTCAGAACCACAGAACCAGTAGCGACCGATACTATAGCTCTTTATACCCATAAATTGTATCATTAACATAATTATTATGATCATGACCGCTGTGGGCCGTACACACCATTTGGCATTTACCGCCTGACGTCCCAGTTAAGTTCGTCGCACAACGAAAACTGTAGAAGCTACTGTAACTTCGAACTTCCTTATAATATATTTATCTTAAAAACGCCTTGTTACAAGACCCGGATGATTCGAGTTTAAAGCATAAACATGTATTTTTGCCAGGGGCGTCTAAAGATTACCCTCTTAAGCATGCCAGGTTACTGCATACTGCTACCAATTGTGTCGAAAACTAAGTGACGGCATTTTAGAGCACGATTAGGTCCCACACAATCCCGTTCCACATATAAGGCTTGTACTCTGTTGGTCCCCTTCGAGAGTTCTATTGGGCGTTGTCGTTACCTTCTATCAGATTTTCTGAACGCATGAACTGATGAATAGTGCGCACGACGTTTCCGAAAAGGACCTAGTAACTGGTCAAGCTCTGGGAGTTGATTCCTGTTTTTGATCCCAACTGGGTGTACTATTTCCGGGCGGACTTCCTGCCAAAAAGATTAGATTTACATGCTACCGAATGACAATTTCGGAAATAGCAGATTTTCAAATTTTTAAATATTTCTGGCATTCTTCGGCATTACCCCAAATAAAAATAGTTTGAACTTAAAAGTATTATGCGCATAAGTATTATTTATATAGTATTATTTGGTGATTTTTGTAGTGTAGTCTCATCGTCGAGATATGTCGGGAGAACGAGATCTCCAACGATACTTGTTTAACGCACTGGTGCAAAACAATATCGACAACTAATAAAACCGAAACACCCTCTCCCATAGAACATTCCTTTTTACACGGGAAGGTTTTTTTTTTACTAAACATCAAGGGCAATGAACTGGAGTATGCTTGATTCAATGAACGATAAAGCGTCTCAACGTACCCGAATATTTGTAACATATGTCATGCTGAGTCAAGTTCACAGCTTTTTCAAAAAGGCAACACTACTTATTACTGGTTAAAAAAGTGTTTACGCTGTGAAGCTGATTTCTGTACTATTCTCAGTCGCCCAGTCTACTCGACAAAGTGATAGATAATTACTATCATCTATATGCGGCAGCGATGTGTGCTTGCTAACTGGCGTAGTTAGGCTGCCAGTGTCCGACGCAGACGTAGCGACGCAACAGGTTTTTTTTACAATCCAGCAGCGTGTCAATGAATAAATATGGATTCTGTAAGATGCCTCAAGGACGGCCATAGTTTAAACGGTTCCTCTTTTCCTTTTTCTGTTAAAATCGGATCAGTCATCTATGACAATACGAACGTTATCAGGTGGTCCTAATGCACAGCAGCACCTCATAACTATGTCTAACATCATCTCTGTTAGTTGACTGTGTCGTCTGCTGTTGTTTGACTTCTTCAAAAAACCTTGTAAATCAATCTCGCATTTTGACGGATAAGCCTGCAACACCCTCTTTATTTTTCGTGCAACTTCTCGTTGCTCTTGCAAGACGCTGTGAATTTGAAAAATTTTGTGTATGACGTCAGTTCAACTCATTAAGGGTAACAATGAATATTCAATCAATGAGAAACGAAAGATGGTAGCTATCGAGATATGCGACTCATCGAAACAATATAAATAATGACAAATACGCTCTGTTGTGAAAGAAATGCGATGAAAAAAATGACACTGGATTGCTTTACTGCAGTTAACACATTACCGATGAGAGCGTAAGCGCTGATACCAGTTGATGTATCCCTCAGAAATGCAACAAAACTCTAGATCAATACCGCTCAAACGGGACGTCGACGTTCCTCATGCACGCCGTGCTTGCAGGTGGACTCCTTCGGCTGACCTACTGGTTGGCATTACGTATTAAGAATACGCGCACGACAGCGGAACGACGCTGCACCAGTGCTCTTGGAAGGACGAATTCATCCTACGTAGATTATACAGAGAATGTAGCTTTCTATGAAACTGATAAGTCTCGCCTATTCCGTTTTCCTACAAAACAGTAATCTTCACTAGGAATTACTCAAGTATCCTTAATATTGAGAGCTGTGTATAGCCTGTTAAGTTAGAATCTAACATCTTTTGTTGACGGTATGTTCACTTCTTCGTATCTAAATGGGTCTCCGATGCGCTACCTGAATCCGATGAACGTCACTCCGACAATAGGTTAGAAACAATTCTCATAGGGATTCAACAGAACTTGCTTTTGTGTAGCTGTCACTGTCGCTCTAACCTGCATGTAAGCGGTTTTTTTATTAAGACCAATTATTACTCATAATTTTCGCCATGCGATCTGAACATTCATCGCGATGTTATTGATTCTATTTCCTTCCTACTTTGAAAATTCTAATTCAATCAGACCTAACTAACGGCAATTTTTGCAATAACGCAACCTTCCAGGGTGCGCATTTTCTAAAGCACAAAACGGTGACATTAACAATCGCTGACGTATTCGTTGCATCGTAATGCAGCCCAGCTGTTAGTCGATGGCATGTCACCTCACGGAGATAATGAACAGTAACCGTTAATCGTTCTGCCAATAAATTGTTCGACTTCAATGCGCGAACTACGTTTGCGCTCCGTTTATTTAGGTTATGAAAACGGTACTGTGAGTTTCTGTAATCACAATAATAGTGTTGACGTTTTCTTTTTTACAAAATTTGATCCTTGGCGGATACTTAAATAAACAACAATAATTACTTAGACTTCTGGTCAACGAAAAAAAGGTGTGATCAAACTCCATTATCCACTATAGGTGAATAATTGCAACTGTACTGACTTTAAAAAATGTTAGCAGTCAAGCTCACTTACTTGGGCATAGACTAGTTTATTATATAGACTGAGATTTATTTCGTTCCGATGCAGCTAAAATGCCAGCTAACTACTTATAGAACACAATCCCTCGATTGTTCAACACTGTTAGGCGCTGTGACAACCGTTACTTTTAGCCAAGGTGTATAAACTGTTAGCCATACTTAATTTAGGGCTGTAGCTTGCTACCATCAAGCATCAGGGAGAGCTCTAGAATAAACACTTCATTCTTCAACGTGACATTCTAACGGCAAGACCTTAAAGAACATCTTTCCTCATCAGCGCCAAATGCGTACATACAACTTTAAATACCAATGGTAGGATTCAACAGCAATGTTCACACGTGCATATCCCTACACAACTTGTCAGCCCAACTCCGCCCTTTTATAAAGCGTTTTACGTGCTGAATGCTGTCTGCCTACAAATCTATAGAGCTACATTATAACTTCCAAATACATTTGATTATTTCTATTATAATATATATCAGGCGTCGATGTTCTATATCAACCAGGTTACACATATCGTGATCTCAATATTAAATTAGGTACCGGGCAACTTTACTGCTATGCAAAGACACTTCCCTGGGACATTCTATTACTTTACCATTGTATCCAAGGGTCGTAGCTTCCGACAAACTATTATCAGCTTCTGTTTTGCTGGATGCCGGCCTGCCAAGACCGTTGCTTGCTGTTGCCTACTTGCCACTTATGAAAAAGACGGACAAGCTATTTGGCAAAGAGAGAAAAACACGAAACAGAACGATAACAATACACGTATGCGGCCACTCATGTAACCTGCCTCTCCTTTTCTCATTAGTTTTATCCTCAGTTTTCGTGACCTTGAAAACGTGGTCGACAGCTCACTTACACAACGGGACATAGGATTGTCGTCTGAAGTCCCAAACAGAACACTGTGATACTCATTTACGAGAATGGGTACTTTATAATAGAACTACTAACACCGACCAGTATACGAGGGTTCGGATACAAATTCATGGTGTGTGATACGCAAGATAGCTTGCAAGTAATCGACTGGGCGCCACGCTGTAGTTGTTGTAATCCAATGACTGAAGGCTGTTACTATAACCAGTAGTCGATTCAGTTTATCTTGATGGATGACTAAGTCGTGTTTTAATCGTCATCGCTAAGTGAGTAGAGAGGTTAAACGTATTTATATTTAGCAAACTTCCAAGGCATATCCAGAGTTTACCGAAGGCAAACATTAAAACGCACGTATAACGATCGTTACCCTAGAGAAAAAGCCACTTTAACCGCTTCAAATACAATGTCCCCCACAGAAACATTCGGTCTATTTTCTCTTGACTATAGTGCCGATTTGCCCCTTATGCAAGCCCCTCTTTCTCTACGCTGCGTCGCTGAGTCTGGAAATCGGTCTTTTAACAGCCTCTTCGGCTCCTTACTTGTCGATGAATAAAACAACAATTACAGTAGATGCACCCTTATAATGGCATTTGCTATCGCTGTCAAGACCGTCACCTCATTAGCCGCTTACCTACCAATATTTTTCTCCGCACAATGAGTCTAAACAGTCGTGTATGAGGAACTTGATTTTAATGGAAGTACATCTGTTGCATTGAGCGTATCAATACTATAGGGTTAATTTCATTTAATGCAGCACCCAACGTGTAATGATTCCACTAAACAACTGAGCAGAAGTAAACCGATGGATTCTTTCCAATGCACAAGAAAAAGCCAGAAATTCGATCGTACGTGATAATTTCAAACGGCATTAAAACATTATAACGTTTGCTTGGCATTTTCTTTACCCGTAATATTAACGAAACATCAGCTATTAGCTGAACTGCGGTTGATTGGCTGTGAACTTCCGCCTTGTAAATCAGACAGGTGAACGAGGTATCAGTTCTTAAGCCGCTGTTAGCAGCGACACCCATGACTATACGGTGATCGCCTAAAAATTTGCTGTCTCCTTTGCTTCGGCTTCTGCTTCTTCGCTTTCCATTTGATTTCGCGTTTGGCAACTGAGTCTGTAAGGTTACAGAATGAAGCCAACGCGCCCAACGCTGGCCACTTTCGCTATTGTACGTCGAAGTGACCACCCGTTTGTCAGTTTGTTTTCCTCTCCCAACTAACCGCAACTCATAACATAGCTCACATTCGGGACAGCGACCAGAGAACGTTGGGACGCATACGTGCACATAGCAACATCACTTTTCTACATCTTTCCGTTCAGGTACATCCTCATTCTACTAGATTAATTAACTTCCAGTGATCACAACGTAGTGGCTTCTTCTATTATAACTCTGGTTCATTACCATCACTATGACTTTGCTGTCAATATCACTAGCCTATCTCGCGTACACTGCTTATCTACTACGGAGACCACTAACAGCGCGGGTCACAATAAAAGTACAAGAAGCAGTACTATTTGATACAAGACATCATTCGCGAACAACAGGTCACTTTATCCATAACGAGCGACTGACGTCAAAGCATTTACGTTTACGACGCAGTAGACATATTTCGCTACTACCTTTCATAGCCAGCCTTCTCCCTTACTGTATGTTGTTTTGGTCATAACCATGTGTTTTCTAGCGTTTCGGTGCGTTTGTTTGTCCAATCCACATCGCGAACATCGTTTTGCGCGCAGATATGCACGCAACTACTTGCCGGTTAGGCTATGTTATTAGAAGCAACGGCATTAACAGTTAAGCTGTAATGATAGTTGAACTTAGGTGAAACATCGTTCTCCGGTGAGCAGTGAGAGTCCCCTCTAGGCATCGTCCAACCTGTTTCCCAGAGATGCCCTATACGTTTGTACAACTGCGCTTCCGTCTGTACTCTCTGAGCTGATCGTTTGCGACGTCGGTTCTCTTTTGCCCGCCAGCAATTTCCTCTAGGGGTCGGAGGCTGCAGCTGTTCTTCAGGCGATGACGCCGGCAGCATAGGCGGGGTGTCAACGCTGTCTCATAGATTTTATGTCAGAAACGCGACGAAAAGCAACTGCCAGCATCAGCGATGGGCCATCCAATGCGCTTTTGACCGTTGGTGACAGTGGTGGCAGGGAAAGGGCAAAAATAAACTGGGTAAGTTCGCAAAACTAACTTCGTGTCATAAATACGACCACAAATAATTAGGTTGGAAAAATATGCAGAAAGCAAGCGCAAGTTTGACCTGTCGCCACTGTCACTAACTCCGCAATTGCGCAAGCCTTAGTGTTTCAACTGTTCGAATCGTTGTAATTACTGCAACATTTCGACAATCGCCGATCAGTGCTGTCGTTAAGCTGTAGCTTAGTTGAAACGACACTGATGCTTCATCGTTAATTGTTGATAGTTATTATTATAATGGCAATTGAGAACACCCCCAGTCGATCAATCTATTGTCATAATTCGCAGCAT
Source organism: Varroa destructor (assembly GCF_002443255.2). Lineage (NCBI taxonomy): Eukaryota > Metazoa > Arthropoda > Arachnida > Mesostigmata > Varroidae > Varroa > Varroa destructor. The sequence goes on along the minus strand of NW_019211459.1, from coordinate 15,896,127 downwards.
CACTTCTGGGCTGCCACAGATAGATGTTATAGCGACAGTACTAAGCTTTGGAAGAACAATTTTGATATTCACCTAAATTCTGCGCTACCCATATGACCATATATGTTCCGTGCAGCAACAACAGCCTTTGGGTCCTTTTTACAACAACTATAGCACTTACGAACGCAGCTAGGACCTGATGGTTATCCGGCAAAGACACTGATAGACAATCCCTTCTGTCTTTGGTTGAGTTTGCGCTGGCTGACTGCATCTACCAACGCCCGCCTGCTAAAATGATTCGAAGGACGCAAGATTAAAAAACCCGCGCGCTGTTTTTCGCATTTCCGATGAACGCAGAAAAATACCACCTGTATCATTCGGTTTGTTTAGCAACGCTATATATAATATTCCAAGTAGCACGAAGATAACGATCTAGGTGACAGCTTCCGAGATACTCCCGGCAGCCTGGACACTCAGTAGGTAAAGCCGTCAACTCCACGCAGTCTTGAAACCAACAACAGTCTGCTCCGTACCAGAAGTGCTCACCCCTTTCCCTCTCCCATTTTGCCCTCCTTGCCGAATCGTGGTGGTATCACATTTTTAGTGTTTTGATTAAAGAATACGTAGAGGTCTTTGCGAAATGGTTTCGTTCAGTGTTTTGACGACTGTTATAGCTATAGTTGCTATCATTTGTAACGTAATAAGAGCTAAGGCAGCTGCACAAGAAAAATCATAAATTAAAACCTGTGGGAAAATCGCTCCGCCGTGCTTACAAACAAAGTGGAAAGAGGCATCAAAACAAGATACCCACAGTAAACTGAACCGAGTACAATCCCACGTGGCTTAAATTGTTGTTAAATTGTTGCCAGTGTAGAGTATCGCAGTGCGCAGCATGCCTTGGAGATCATACTAGGTAGTGCGTTTGTGCTTTGTGCTCCTGAACTGTAGGTCGGTAAATCACTTTGTTATACGGTCCGAGTGAGATAGAGTATGCCGAAGCTTGTGGCAACTGTTTGAACTATACAAATTCGAACATGTCGTTCTTTATCAAGGCTAATCGTGGCCGAAAATGGAACGATAAACATGGCAAGAGTGGTACCAGAAGCAGAAAATTTGCTGCCTTGCCTCCGCCTGTTAAAAAATCAAGTACGTGTTGTAGATAAGATTAAGCTTATTCTGAGTGCTTTCATTTGTTAATTGCCATATAGTGGTTGACTTACTGGATGTTTCTGTCATAGTTTCAACTGTGTTGAATTTTTAAAGAGTATTCTACAGAATTATTCGATTTAAAAAGGAATTTATTAGCAATCTGATTAATACGGGATATGTTTTGTTCGTGTTAATATTGTTTAGTGAAAGATTTAAATTTTCCTTAGCACTGAATAAATTTCCAAATCTATATTATTAAACAGAATTGTTCGGCATTACATAGCGACGCTGTTTGCTAGGTAGGATCAGAATAGAACTATTGGATCAAACTGTGTTGACTTTTGATGAATTTCAAGGAACTCAACTTGACTAAATTTATATATACGAAAAATGACTAAATTCATATACACGAAAAATGGCAGGTTCTAACCTTTAAAGACCTATTTCGCTGCACAGCCGAATGAAGGCTTGATTTACGAACATGCTATGCGAAGTATATAGGCCTACCCGTAGTTCCGCTAACGGCAAAATTATAGAACGCAGAAATTTCAAGCGCTTTTTCATAGGAAGTAAACATTTGAACAAAAAAACTAAATTCAAATGGATACAGCTTGTTTACTAATCGACTTAGCAACTTGCAGAACGTGACCTGGAAATCAGTTCCGATGAAGATGAGATTGAGGATGACTCATATAGTACGTTGCGGTTAGGCGAAGCTGAAGGTAATGCAAGCGATTCAACAAAAAGCGACTCCGACGCAGACGTTGAGGAGACGGCAGAGCAGAAAAAGCTTCGTTTAGCTAAGGCGTACCTCGATGAAGAGCGAAGAAAACAAGCAGAAAATGACGTTGACGAGGAGCTTAAGCACAATCTTATTGCACATAGGTCAGTTTATAATTGGATCTGTATTAATTTTGCACGAAATGCATCTCCGTAATGCATCCTCAACCATCAATTTTAGTTGAAGGCGTAGCACTGATGGAGTCACGAAAAAAAAATGATAGTAAAAAAATAATTATTAAAATTATAAATTTCCTCAAACGAAGCCTTATTATATGGTTGTAGTAGACTTACACTTTAAATTAAGACTACCACGTAAACCATAATATGTACTGTGCCACTACAGGCTAAAAAGGGATCTGTTGGGGCAGGCGGGCCGTCTCTTCAAACCGCTAGCTCGTTCAATTCAAACTGTACAAAAGGACGCCATAGTTCGTCTAAAAAATCAGCATCGTTTGCCAATTACACGAGCTGTTATAGGCCCTGACGAAAAGGTCCTGTTCTCTGCCTCCAAGGATGGGACACTTGTCCGGTGGTGAGTACGATTGAAAGTGCTTAATCAGTGTTTCACCTTGTAGACATCTCTTTATGGTTATCTCTGGATTTCAAATATATATAGAAAGTGAATTAAACCGATCAGATACGTTCGTAAATTTGAATGTAAAAACACATTTTTTTTACTTTAAAAACTTTTAACGATAATGTATATTAACGGGAAACAGTTGTCTGTTTGATGTCGGCGGTTTTACCTCTTTTACTAGGAGCGTCGATACCGAAAGTTGCCAGGGACGACGGACTATACGGGTTAAAAACGCGCATGATGCCGCCGTTCTTGCTCTGGCCCTTTCATCGGATGGACGGTTTCTGGCTAGTGGCTGTGCGAAGAACGTGCTTACCATTTGGAATCCTGATTCGCTTGAGAAAATGCACACCTTTGGCACCGCTCAGCATCGTGGCAAGATCACAGGTTAAGATGGGGTGCCGCGTTTTTCTACGTTGCTCGAATCACTTTTTGATGATCCCTAGGCATTCCATTAGCATTATCACGCAAGACAAGAAAGAATAATAATGATTTATCAAATTACGAGGTAGACTCTATTTCCGTACAGTTGATTTGTACCTTTAGAACTGGTAATAACCTCGAACAACATGAGGTGGCATTGTTTTGTTATCTCGCCCTAGAAGTAGGCGATTCCTGTGATCTCCTTGTAGTTTCTTCAGTTAGCCGGTTTCCAGCTTAACTTGTTACAGAGAAGAGCGACGACTGCTGGGCAGGCTAAAAAGACGGCCAACTAGAAAGCTAACTAGACAAAGCAGATTTCGAATCTAAGCAAGTCGAACCTGCCAAAATTGGATATCAGTGACTTATAAACTAACTGTACTTTGTCGTATATTTTCTTGTTCCGTATAAATTTTGCGCTGTCGGTGAAACAAAAGGTTTGGCATTTCGTTACGGAACGCATCAGCTCTTCAGTTGTTCTGCAGACCGTACGGTGAAGTTGTGGAACCTGGATGAAATGGCTTACGTTGAAACGTTGTTTGGCCATGAAGATACCGTTACATCCGTCGATAGCTTCATTAAAGGTATCGGAAATGAATTTCCGGCAAAACGTACATACTCACAATGTACGATATGACATTAACGATACAACTACTATGTTATTTTCTAAAAAAGCTTAGTGAGCTCGGAAGTAAGAACTTACCAATGGCACCGTAGGGGTTTGAGTATACTTTTTCATAAATTCAATGTTACATCATGGTCTGGAATCACGTTTTTTCTATTGTGCGTTCTGCGTGCAGATCGTGCGCTGACATCGGGCGGACGGGATGGAACGCTTCGCTTGTGGAAGATTCCGGAAGAGTCACAGCTCGTATTCCAAGGTAATCAGTCATCGGCTGATTGCTGTGCAATGGTAAATGATGACACGTTCGTATCAGGCCATGACGATGGGAAAGTATATCTCTGGAAAATAATGAAGAAAAAGCCCGTTGCAAGTGTTACCGTTTCAGCCCCTGGCGAATGGATTACAGCTTTGAGCGCTGTACGATCCAGTGATTTTGTAGCTGCGGGATCGAGTTGCGGATACATCGCACTACTCATGGTGAGTGAGATCTTATTATCACGAGTGACAAAGGCCTCATTTAACAAGATAGTTCTGCCAGAGAGCTTTTGTCTGTTTCATAGCAAGCAGTGGTTATCTAACAACATTGCTTATAGAATATATATGTTAATCCTAACAGGAGTTAATTACCTACTAATACGATTACGTATTTGGCGATATATTCTTTAATCCTATTCACGGTGATAGGTGGTTAACAGTGAACGCGGCTCTGAAGGCAAGCCAGCCCTGGAAGAAGTTCAACGGATCCAGTGCATTGGTTTCGTAAACTCATTGGTCTTTTCTGCTTCTTCCCGACTGCTTATTGCAGCAGTATCGCAAGAGCACGCCCTTGGTCGGTGGCAAAGGATCAAGGAGGCTAAAAACGCCGTTCAGGTGTTTCCCTTGAAGTATGATACTAATTATAACCAAGATAAGAAGGCGGTTTTGGATAAAGCGGCCTTAAGCGATGTACGAGAATTAATATCTTAGCTGTACAGAAAGCAAGTTTGTTTTTCAGTGATTCGCAGAAAATAATGAATAAAAAAAAAACGTTGCTGTAAACAGGAGATGTTTTTTTCATGTCTCTATTGTTCTATGGAGGAAAGATTAATTTATCAAAATTTGGAAGTTGTATATCGTTTTCGGCATTTTTTATTCTCCAAAGAAGTGCCTACAGACGCTTGATAACTGTGTATGAAGTTGACGCTCACTTAATCGTAACTGTAAGAAGCGTAGTAACTAGCGTCTTGAGTATCTAGAAAGCAAGCTTATATCAACGGTGCATTGTAATTATTTACGGATTTAAAATTACGATAGACCTGGCGAATTTGCGTAATTGCAAAAAAAAGTACTAATTATTTAAACTTAGTGTCTTACATACGATAATGTTAGCCTTTGTAGTTATAGTTTATTTGTTTATAACCGATGAATTTCGAGACGTCAGTAAAGTCAATGCACCAGTTTTCTAACGGTAGCAGAGTAAGGACGAACTAAAACTTTTATTTTCATTCAAACCATAGTTTCTACCTGCCCAACACAGACTCACGGTTTGCTGTGTACTTAATTAAAAAAAAAAAACATTTCCTTAATGTGTTGAGTATAAATATCTCATACAATGTGAAATATAAGAGGATATTTATAACATATGTTAGACAATAAAAACACGCTTTTGTTGTCATCTATGTGAACATCATACTGTTGCTTGCCCAGTCGCATTTTTATTAGCTTATTTCGTCTGCTGTTCAATACCCGCCTTATTATATTACCATAGGAATGTGTCTCGCATTCTTACTAATTTTCCTGTCAATATGTCATCCTTTTTCTGCCTTTTAGCGCAGATTCGTAGTTTTATTAATTACAACGTCAGTGTGAGACAAGATAGTCACGACTGCTGTTTATTTTTTTATATTCACATAGTACATATTACATGCCTTAGTCACAAAGCTCGTTCGACTTATCACTGATAGAAGGCAATAGAGTAAAGTTCTTTGGCACACATACACAAATTGTACAGTATATATATAGTTTTTTCTGATGAGTTCGAAGACGAGTTTAGATAAGTCCAGTTTAAAAAGAATTCGAACAAATATAAGGAGTCCATTAAAACGGTTGTTGTGGTTGCTGTTTGCTGTTATTGCCGCTATTATGAAGTGTGTTGAAGAGAGTGAAAATGATACTTTTCTTATCTCGTTTAATAATTGTTGTCAATAATATCATGTACCCTATAGCGCCATCCTTGCTCATCCCTCTTAATAGGCGCTTATATAGAATATAGTGTCATATAGAAAACAAGCTGCAGAGGCCCATAGTGGCTTTTGCAGTCTGAGACATCGTTTGCCATTTTTTTGCGGCGTCCTTGAATCCCAGCAAAGTACAGCCAACAGACTTTGCGTGGCTGCTTCTTGATGCTGTGTTGCTTTACTCTCATTTATGTCTATAAAATGTTTGAGAGATATATTTATTTACAACTTGTACAGCACAGTAAGCGTCGTAGAGCTGTTATAGAACCATTACCTCCATGCATTTAATGCGACATTAATCCTATTGCGGTCATAATTGTTTGTCAGCGAAATGCGAACGAATGTTTTCGCAACATTCGTTTCAACCGCCACCTACTAACCATTATCATACACTATAGCTGCTACTTCGGATTTCATATTAATTCATATGGATTTGTAGGTCTATATATATATATATATATTATATCTAGGTGTAGGTTTCATTTATATATTAGAACTATTATAGAGCGAGATAGAAAGAGATATCTTAAAGCTTAGATCAATAGCGTCGCAAGCATACCATTCTTAGGCGTATATATTAATTAAACATATTCTGAGTTACACCAAAAATGCTTCTGTTTCCAATCTCGATTGATTTGTTGACTGTGTTTTGAGCCTAAATAAACTATACTTTCATGATAAATTATTAAACATTCAGAAGTATTATCTGCTTTTACATGTTGCTGCCGTCATGTTTCGTATATATAGTATGTGTATAAAGTGTACGAAAGCAGAACATCTGCTTAGACAAGGAATTTCTCTTTCACAGTTTTTTTTTTTTCGTTGCGTGTTCATGATATCTTATTGGTAGTCAAGTACGTGGACACCATGATCTTTTGCTTTCCATAATAATTCTTCTTTATACTCAGTGCAGTAGATAAAAATCGGATCTTGTCAAATCAGTGTTTACTAATCTACTTATTGTCTTCAATATATCTTTACGATACCCACTTAAAACTCGCGTTCGCTTATATTTTCAAAATTCACCGCAGCAGGCGGTTCGCGGAACCTGTTGTCATGAGGCTTTATACACGGCGATTAGTACAGTGCTGAATGTAATGAAATTCATCAACGCTGAACGCTTAAAAACTTTGGCTCAAATTATCGATGAAATGAATTCAACAATATTTGTGGCAGTTGTAACCACTGGGCTATTTTCACCATCGAATGCAGGGAAAATAGAACCATCCGATAGAATATAATTACCTGTGTTTTACTTATTATAGATATAAATGTGTAGATTCTGTCAAAATTCTCACAGAATTCGATTAAACACATTTTAGTAAAAGTTGTAATAATACTGGTATTAGTAACATAAATACTTAATACAACAGTTAATACATCGTACATATGTAATTTGTAATATAAATATATAGTTTTCGTATATACACGCTATGCATTGGTTAATCCTTACTCTCTACCAAGTGTAACAGAGTGCTGAAACAAAGCACTTTGTTCCAGAAAAAATGTCGAAAATATTTGTCCTCACATACTTCGTTTGACTTACAGCCCTTCGGCCATCCGTAACCCAACAGAACAACGACGAGAATAGGCTGACATTGTGAAAAGGTCGCCCCTGAATGTTCTCATGCAAATTTAATTTTGAGACAGCGTATGCCTTCAACGAATTTAGGTTAAGAAATTTAATTAGAACAGTTATAATAACATTTTAGACACTAGGATATTACGAGGCGACGTGGTAGACTTTTATTTTTATAGGTACTACAAAATTTCTCAAATAAAAAAAAGAATTCGACTTTAAATGTAGTGCTTTAATAACACACCAGCTAATGGGCAATTGTTTCGTGTTGGATTCATCGTTGTCCTGTTCTAACATGCTGCGGATAAATAGGCCTTTTATTGAAGTACATCTTGATGGGTTCATCTGAGCTTTGGGATCTAATCTGATACCAATTCAGTAATATTACTAACTAGCATCCACAAACGTAAAACGAATTAAAAATATGATCGGCAAGCTGTACTGCTTCATGTAGAATAGTTCGGATAGAAAATTTAGTTTTTAATTATAATTCTAATATATTTGACTAAAACAACAGGAATTATTTGTAATTATTTTGAAAACCTCGACTTGGTTTTGTCTGTTACGCTAAAGCTAATAGCACATGGACTTTAGTAGTGCTTATGCTTATATCAAACACGACTTCATTACGACTTCATCAATACAGAATCATCCTATTGTAATCAATTTCTTTGTATTCAACCTGCGAAAAATAGAAACATAACTTTAAAAGTTAGTAATACCGCTGAAGCAGCTGGCTCTTCATTGGTTTCATATTGGATTAATTGGATAATTGCCGATGTTAAAGTGATACCATTGTCAAAAACTTAGCACTGATGTTTGTTGCAGAGGTATTTAAGAAAAATTTTCTACTAAGGTCGCTACGCCGACCTTGATAAGGAACTCGACGAAGTGGTTGATGCGCTGAATACTATTCAAAGTTGCTGCGCTTCGTTCCGACCAGAGAAGCGAGGGACCAAACACGATCGCCAAATTTGAGGGCGACATCTTGTTGAAGTCGCTTTGTTGTACGACCTTTGCCAAAAAGTTAAATACTAAAAGCAGGACATTTAAATTGTCTTGAGGAAGCCGTTGAAGAATCTGCTGTGCACGTAGCCCCTTTCTACTGGTTTCTTGCTCCTGGTATTCAGAAGGTCATAAAACAGAACAGAACGGCACACGAAAAGCGGAGTATGACATAGGCACGTCATTCATTTTGAAAAATGATAACATTATCTCGAATGCGAGATATTTTCTTCTATAAGAAAATAGCATATTTTCTTTGCAGAACGCTTGTAAAAAATCTTAGATTTTTCAAAACTTGTACGTACTCGTTAAGACATATCTGTATGATTCCAAAAATTACATTCAACCAAAATGTACTATTCTTTTAGATATATTTTCCAGGTGTTTTTAAGTGATAAATTTTTCTTCATATGACAAAACAGAATAAAAGCTATTCCTGTAGATACCATCGCAACGCGTTAGTCTTACATATATTTGTCAATTTAATGGAATGAAAACTATTTTATCTAATATAAATCCATCAATTCATGAAGTGTAAAATACAACCGGGATGAGTCGAGTCATTCTAACTCATTAGTACTTTAAAGAGCTCACCTGGAATGTAATTACATCACCATAGTTTGAGAACGTGAGCAAAGGTTCGGGTAGGTTCCGCAGAAACGATTTTAAAGTTGCAGCTGCTAGATGATAGCTATCCGAGAACTGCGATAGTTCAACGATCTTGCCTTCGTCGAACAGGCTTTGTACGGCCTTAAGTGTCGTACCATTCGCTGACCGCCGGAACAAACCCTCGCTTTCCAGCGCCGTTTCGCAAGTGAGGTATTGAATGCACGTTTTGAGAACAGGAGGAATACCATTTGGACTTCGTGGGCATAAAATTTCTAGGGGTACACCGAATTGCTGTGTTTCTTTGTAACCACGAGCACTGCCGCTAATTGAGCTCATCGATGCACTGGTCGGTATACGGAACCAACTCTTGCCCTCTCGTTCCTTAACTTGAGCGTCATGCTCGGCGACCGCTTCAGGAATCTGAATCTGGTCAAAGTGACGGAGATGAGTCTTCAGCTCGGATAGCCGGTTTACGTAGACAATCTTTCGGCCGAATTTCGTCGAAATGTACGGCTTGAATAGCTGATAAATCACCTTGATGAACGTAGTTGGATGTACAAGATACATATTTTTAAGGTTCTTCTTGTACTTGCGGTCAAACGTACGGAAAGCCGTCCAGAGCCAGGATAGCGTCGGTTTGTTTTTAGAATTGAGCCCATGATGAAAGTAGACTAAGACATAATCTGTTTCGACAAATTGATCCAAAGTGTGCTGGAGGTACCGCAACAGCTTAGCATGGCTGATTACGTCGGAAGGCGGTAAACGACAGGCAGATACAACTATGACAGTGCGTCCCGAAAGGTCAACACCTGAAAACACAGGACAAAAAAATAGATACTTGTTCTGAATTGAATACTGCTGTTACTGCTAATTTTACTTCGAAATGCAACAAAGGCAGTTCACTGTCAGGTAGTTATGATTCAAGAATCGCGACTTTTTTGGTGCAATGATACACCACCTCTAGGTTTTTTGCATGTTTGCTTTCATGTTCTTATTTATCGGTAAGATGGCCTTTGTACTTAAGAAGAAATTAGTAACTGTTTTGAAATTGTGCTGATCTGCAGAAATTACCTACCAGCTACCTCGACGATTCCATATTGCGCTAAATCGTCGAAATCATCATCCGGTTGTAATGCTGTTTCATAATCTTCATCACGGCTAGCCATCTCGTCCGGCATGTTCAAATCACCTCCTACAAGTAACACACACACAGATACGTAAGAACAGATGAAATTACCTAACATTAAATACGTAAGCAGAATGGGCATCAGGCAGAGAACTACATTATTTGAAATATTTTTCGCGGAAGTTGGAAACCGAATCTTTGTGGTAAAGATTGTGCGGTATCCTTCCCATGTTTGAATAAATTGGTTTAACTGTGAAATGACCTTATGTGTATACAGTAGGTATATACTTTCTGAACCTGCGAAGTCATGTTTACCTGTTTCTCCGATTGAAAGATTATCCGTGGCAAGAGATGGTTCGTCGGTCCCCTGCGGCGAGCCAGGCGTTCTGAATTCAGAGTCATCAAATTCTAGAGCCGGTTCCAAATCACAGTCACCCACAGAGCTTGAACCTGTAATACACGCAGGGCGATGTGCCACATTACAGACACACACCAAATATTAGTAAAGGAACTTCACATTGTAGATGCTAAAGCCTCATGCGTAAAGATGGGCGCTGCGGTGCTAAGTAAATATTTGTATCACTTCGTTGGCCGCTATACATTATAGAGGCAGTAATATCTCAACGTTTTTGTAAAAGGATTGATCTCGCTTTCACCTTTTACGAGCACAACTAGGTAATGCATTATCACGAATGAATAAAACCGCTGAATTTCGATTGTAGGTTTGAATCTTGACTTCGCGTTCAAAATATGCATTATAAAGTTACACTTTTATAAATATACTAATAGTGCGGAATATTACTTAGAAGCGTTCGAGGGATACATTAACTTATTAAGCTTTTGATAAGCGATCTCTTATATATGACACGGAAGCATATAAAACCACGGGAGTGCATTGTATACAACCTTTATTGTTTTCTACAAATTACCGTTTTCAGCAAATTCCAAAACTTGGACGTTGCATTTGCTTTTGAAATAGTAACCGATCTACATAAATCACATACAATAAAAGAAGGCATATTTTAGTACAGAAATAAAGAAACAAGAACTCCGTTTACTGACAATGTCTAAATAAACACAGGAGGCGTAGTGTTTTTTATGTCTATTTTATCTCATGGGCCGTCCTTTACTCTAATAGAATTTTATAGTAGTTTCTACTCTGTAAGAACTGCACTCCCTTAAGAAGATCGACCCTAGCGGAGAACTGTAGCCAAAATAAGTCACACGGTTAATTTACACTTATCCCAATTAGCGTTAATGAGTTTGAAAATTTTCCAGAAAAATGAGGTATCCTGTAGACGAATAGAGGTACACGATATTCACTTATTAAGCAATAAGTACCACCTTATTTAGCAAGAATCCCAAAGATGGTTCTATTAGTGGACACACTGTACTTTCCAATATATTACTAGTTTATGCAAATTCTACTTTACGTAATCAATATCTGCGTAAACTGCGTAGGTCACGATTTTTATCATAATCTATATAAAAATAATAATCAAAGAAAGTGGTTAAACTCTTTATGAAAACTTCGTAGATTGAAAAAACGATGCTAGTCAAGAAGTGATATCATGCAAATGAGTAGTACAGTTTATTGATTTCTCTAATTTTTGTACCTGGTATCGAGTATTGTATTGAATTGGTTTCAGTTTTCAACAAATATAGATACAGAATGCATGTAAACGTGATGAACGTATTTCCGAGATGGAACAAAGAAAAATTTCAAAATGTCAGAGAGCTCTGTAAAATGTCGCAAAGATTAATGCGAAGATGCGGTATGATAATAGTCATTCAAAAATTACGCCAATCTGAAGCTTTCAAGGTCTTTTGCCTTATCTGGTTGAACGGTTTGACTACTCGACCGAGACTTCCCTTATGTTTGAGCTTTGGAACTGGGCTTTAAAACAACGATTTAAGAAAGCGGCTAGGCCTTGTCGTTGATTCTATCTACGATTTATAAGAAGTTTAGTGTGAAATTCGGGCTCTGTACTCGGAACTGAAGACCCATTTATAGCTGCAAAAGGGGACAGCACAAGCGAGAAAATCAAAAACGTTCTTTACTCACGTAAATTGTGTAAGCATACGACAATTAATTTTCTCGGCTAAAATAAAATGCTATTTTGGAGATTTTACGGGAAACCTATTACAAAAACCTTGTCATCAAATCACTGGATATTTACTTTCACCCTTTGACGATGTCATGGTTCACAGTATTTGCGTACGCACATTACAGACATCCTAAATGCGAAGGCATACATGTAAAGAACATAAAGAGCAAAGTATGAAAAAAGATTAGGTTAGCCTTCGAATCGATCTAATTTTGATCAGTTGATCTATTTCTGATTAGATCATAGCGGTAACCAATACGTGAAAATATTGCCTAAAAGCCCTTCACCCATGGACGTGAACCGAGACATTTTAATTTCAGACGCTCCAAGCACGTATTCACCCGCTGTATATGCTGATAACGTAATTTTCGGTGTACTATTTTTTTGGCATCGTTCTTAGCTAACTCTTTAAAATTTAAGTCACGTACATTCTTGTCCCATACCAGCAGTTCCTAACTTAAAAATCAAAAAAACTGAAGCTCCTTCTATAGGTACTCAGGAATTTTGAAAAAAATGCATCGTGCTTAAATGATCGCCGGCACAGTTGTAGAATATGTCACAATTGTAGGTCCTATAGTACTGTGTATTCTTTCTTGAGTGATCCAAGTTTGTTCCATTTTTCTAACGTAAAGGTAGGTTAGCTTACACAATTGTGAGCCAATATTAGAATGAGTTTAAATTAAACTGAGTGCCAAATTACTACGGGATTCATTTTGGAAAGCCCAATGCAGCCATGCTTGCCTACCAAAAATTTGGTGGTTCAATTTAGACATATATATTTCCGCCGGAAGCGTAGTGCTATCTTGAAAAGCGTTACAAGCATTTGCGTACCGCACATTAAAACTACAGTTAATTAAAGCTATAATCAAATACATTTTCCCATTGTAAAAAAAAGCGCTCACATTCAACTGATGAAGAGAAACTAAAAATTTTTCTGCAAGTTTCGTTACAACAAGATATAAATAACCTTGTTCTCTCTTTAACGTAGTATTTTAAAAATCGACGAGTTAAACTAAATTTATTTGATTAAGTAAATAAAGATAGTAAGACTCCGATAATATAAAGATATTGATGACTGTACCACAAACCACTCCAACAGATTAAAGTTTTCTCTTCAGCTTCGGTTCAAGAAAGAGTGAATACATTTTTCACAATTGGCTTTACGTGGCCCAGTCCAAGGACCAACTGAGAAAAGCAAATTATGGTTATTCACCGCTTAGCGTAATCTACTCCAAATGTATTTCACTAGCGGATGTCACAAGGAGTTAAAATCGCTGCAGTCGTTGATTCTAGGCAAGTCGTTTGAATCAATATGTGCTTTCCTCTTTCATCAGTCATTATTATGAAAAAAATATGTCAGCTGGTTTGAAACGTACCTCGCTGATGATCGAGCTCTCAGAGCAAATTTAAAGACGGCTAGGAGTATTGTTCCGATAAAGCAGAGGTTTTATTCAGTCCAGACAGCAGATTAATAATCCAAAAGCGGCAAGCTGGGCAATGTTGAGGTCCGTATGTGCGTTAACATTTGAATAATACAACACCACGTGTTATCTACTAACATTTCGCCTGTAAGTTCTCGACTTTGCAGATTAAAAAGCACCTGGTTGCAATGGCTCCTGAAATTGGCTCGCAATAACATAAAATTCAAAGTGCAACAGAGTGATGAAATCTCAGAATAGACGCATGAATGGATTTTACAAGGTTTATACAAAAATTTGTCTGCGCAAAAATCATCGTTGCTGTTCTCTTCACCGAGGCGGATGTTTTTGCTGTCAATTTCAGGAGACATTCTTGCTTTTCACTGGGAAAATAAAACAGGGAATGCTACAGCTATATAGTTACTTAGATCATTTGTGTGACGATTTTGGAATGGATTTTATACAATGACACCAACACTTGTAATAAAAGCTCCATATTTTCTAAAGGGGCATATTGTTTGTGCCGAGACTATGAGTCAAACCGGCTATGGTAGCGTCGCAAGCAAAGGCAATAGTTAACATCTTCCGTTACAGGGATGACTAGCCCAGCAACACATGCACAGGCGCAAATATCTTTTAAAGAATATCTAGACAGGATGAAACGTCATTTTATCAGCTGCTCGATTTAATTTTACTTCTAGTATTATTATTTGAATATATTGAACTTATTCGCACCAAGCGCATATGACAACATAAGCTGTCGATTCGACAGAGATTTATCGGTTTACGACATTGTAACCTATGGAGAAAAGTACATTGAAGATTTTTCTGTTCAATCATTATTATTTTATATATAAATAAATGTATATAAATATATAAGCTATATATGGCCTTTTTTGAATACATCTACATCTAAGATTTATCTATATTTAAATACTACACTATCGTACGAATGATTCTTGTTTTTAGCTAGTAATAAAGATATAATAATAATACATGAAAACATAAAACAGTCGAAAGATAGAATGAAGGATTGTACACAAAGGTTACAACTAGATATAATTAGAAAAAACGTCGGACCAGGACAGATCCCAATATAACAATCTAAGTGATTGATAAGAATCGCAAGGACAATCGTATCAAAAACGATCAACTCATTGATTTGACCTCACATATAGAGCTCTACAGAGCAAAGGGCAAATATGTAACATTGTAATTATCGCTATTATAATTATCGTAATATTATATTATGTAATATAGAGAAAAATATCATATTATCCTATTAACTTCGTGTAATCATTATCATCTGGTTAAGATTGTTTTAAAGAAGCACACTATTACTGCAAGCAAACTTCAAGAGTTCCCCGAACATGTTGATTGGCAAACAAATTATTCAAGTAACTGACACGGCTGCTAAACATTTATATTCTCGTAGTTGCTAATCGAACAGTTGAATAATGTTTAATATAAACAGTTTTAAACTGTTTATATTGACAGCTGGACAGCAGAACCGATCAGTGGATCAGAACCGACTCCTACTCGGCATTGTTTACCACTGATTCATGACTGATTGATTCAAGACGTTGCGAACTTTGATTATCTTGATATCGTGTTCGAAGATCGCATACGTCGTACGTATTGTGAAGATGTCCATATCACGGCATGAATTTAGTGAAACTTAAACGTTGAACACTCACCACTCAGCTTTCTTTGCCGGTCGCTGTCCATGTTTGCTGGCCGAAGTTAACTTAAATTCGATTGGGGGCAAATTATCTTCGGTGTGTTACGGTATTTCCCGATTTAGTTAAGACACGTTCGTTGACAGTTAGCAATGGCCCTTTTGGACACAGACTCGAAGGCTGCGGACTTCAGCTTTACTCACACACTATTATTGGCAGTTTTAATGCTAAGATGAACACGATGAAAAAGCTTGTTTCGTCTCGCATTCTACTTCAACCAGGAACGCTTACAAACGGCTAGCAATAAATAGCAAACAGAAGGACAACAGAGGAATTCAACGCCGTGTGAATTATCCGCCGACGATGGCAGACGATAAGTAAAATGACACTGTGTAACATTACCCCAAATTAGAACAGCAAGAGGAAAAGTGGCAAGCAAAGTTCTTTGACATCAGCGACAGAAGCAACAACAGCAGCGCCCTTAGCAATATGCGCTTAGGGGCAATTTGACTAACAGGCTTCCGACAATGTCCCCTCTCTTCGCAGCAGTACTAACTGCAGCAAATGCAGACAGATGGAGGCGGCCATCTTGGATCTGACGGGGGTAACCTTAGTGGCTCGCATTCGTGTTGTCGAATCATTCATGTCTTGCGGATCATCCACTTGGATTTAGCAGAAGACTAATCTAAACACTACATGAATAGAAAAATACTCCCATAAAAGCAGAAAACTAGGAAAAGCGTGTTAAATTTCAAACATTACTGACTTAAAGTGGACTGGTAGCAACCAATATACGCAAGTGATAGTTCGGTGGTGATGAGTTCACGCTTGTCTGTGGGCTATAGGACGTAGCTGTGCTCTCGCTCGTAATCTGTTCATCTGTCAAATTGAAAAATGCGCGCCAAATAATGTTGTGCTTCCGAATGTGGGCGAAAACATAATACAGAAATATAAGAGAGCGCGAAAACCATCTGACCGTGGTGAATCTACTCTTGATTTATAAATAAATCTTTTTGGCTCCCTCGAACTGGTGAGCCACATATTCCAAGCTATTTTTTCTCCGTTATCTAATAGTTTTTTGAAAGGTTTTGATGTGTTGATTTAGTCACTTGTTGCACTAAAGTGCAACCATTGGTTTACGGTGAAATTCATTAAGGAATAGTCGACTACAAGCAGTGTATTGGGCTGAATAGAAACTCAAACATTATAAAAAAATGCCGTATAAACTGAGAGCAAGTCGGACCAGCGCAAAGGCGAAACAAGATGATATTAAGAAGGAAGCCGATACTACTACAGGTTCAGAAAACAAAAAAGTTGCGACAACTGAAAGCTGGATTAAGCAAGAGTTGGACCCTCAAAGATTAGCTCTTTTTCCTGGTAGGTGGTAAATCAGTTCTGTTATGTTCATTGCGGTAAATGACAGTTCACATGCACGACTAAAGGGCAATTTATTACATTTATTCAACTGCAATGTTGTTTGTTGTAAAAAATCTATGCAGGCCCTAATATACCACATTCTATCCTGTATTCACTTAGAGTTTATTCAATCTTTATACAGAATTTTAGAAACAACATGTCTATTACAAAATTACCCGGAAGATACGCGAGCAGATAAGTATAACGGTGTATTTACAAGAATGCGATCATGATAGTGCTCCTTTCTGTCTGGAAAACACTTAAATTGACCCTTGTTAAATGTATAACTGTGTATCTTAAGTCGAAAACCGTTCATACCCTAGGTAAAACAAGGGTCAAAAGGACACCATGATGATTGTGCAAGGAACCTGGGTCTTTAGCTTAAAGACAACACAGGTATCATATCATAGATAGATACCCATGTCGCTAGGTTAGATACTAGTTGCTTTCATGCCGTTCGCCTCTTTTCATTGATTTCTAGCAGCCATTTTTCAGGTTTTCTTTAAGTCAACGTCAACTTCCTTTGTTTGGCACAGTATCCTTTTCAGTCAATCATAATATAAAGAAAATGATTAATCAAATGTAGCGAGATTTTATATAATTTTACCTCTACAGATCTTTTAGTGGACGCGTTATCTAGTGGCGGTGTGCAACTGATTCGTTGTGGCCATCCCCGGACGGGGTCTCCATCGCTGTTCGCCCTCGTGAAAAACAAGCCAGCACGTCTATTTGAATTAGTGTTTCATTCGACAACTGAGGGCTTCTGCAGCTTTCTCATTGATCAGTCTGTGGAAAAGGATGGTCGGCTAATTACGGCAACACCCTTCGATG
This sequence comes from Varroa destructor, assembly GCF_002443255.2. NCBI lineage: Eukaryota > Metazoa > Arthropoda > Arachnida > Mesostigmata > Varroidae > Varroa > Varroa destructor. The sequence continues at coordinate 15,878,607 of NW_019211459.1, read as the reverse complement.
CTCGGTGAGTTTTAGTATATGGACCTTGACATGCTGGCCGTTTAGTGCGATCCTTTCTACGATTATTCCGTAATGTATTTTAGGATAAACGCTAAAATGTGCATTAAACACCTACTTTTAAGATATTTACGCAATAAGTACGTCGTGTGCATGTCACAAAAACTTTTCAAACGTTAAAACTAGCCGTCATTTGAAACCCTACGAATAAACTTTTGTATAGATATGGAAATGTACTTGTCAGTGCTACAACATGTTTCTCCATAATTTTATTTTAGATTTCTTGTTCTTGACAAACTTCGCAAAGTAAACAAATTCGTGGAGATTTCTGACTATTTCGAGGGCGATATGATCCAGATTGTAGACGGGTTAAAACTCGATGCTATTGCCGACACAAAAGGTTTGTTTCAACGACAAGCGTTAGTCAAATGTTTGTCATAGCAATATAAATTTGTAAATTATATTAATATTACTACATAATTATAATAAGGTTATTATTATATAGTAATGTAGTAATCTAAGATGAATTAGGAATAAGAGGGTAAAAAATAAAACAAATTGGGTTCATGTTTTCTATTAAATGTATATATCAGTAAATGTCCATTAATTGTTTATTTGTTTTTCGACAGAGGTCTGTGGGCGCCAGCTTGCAAAATATAACGAGGAACGGGTGCTGAAATGGCTTGAAGCAAAGGTACAGCGTCTAGCAAAGGTGCTTCAAGATAAGGAAATTCCTTGTGGGGCCGTAGCAAGAAGCAAGTTACTCAAAAAAGAAAAGGATGAAAACGATATCAGATCATACGAAGGTAACTACATGTTTGCCATCTGTTCCATAATAGAAAATAACAGCACGACAGAGTTTTCAAGCATAAGTATGCGTCAAGTCAGTTCGAACGTGCTAGTCACGTAAGTGTATCAGAGTTTAATTATCGAAGGAGGTTGATGTAACAATTTTTGGGTTTTTTTTAAAATTTCGTCTTGAGATTGTACGGGTTCTGGATCAGCAATCTCTAGTTGGAAAGATAGAGATAGTAGTACTTCGTGATTCAAGGCGCCGTGCAGTACACAAGAAAGCATGACTTGTATGACTACCATGTATACTGCGTTTCACTACAGGTGTAGCCACTGTAATTATACTCTACCTGTATAGGCAATGCTTTGCTGCTTTTACAGACTACATATGCTCGACTGTGGAAATTGTGAGGGAATACATTGCAGATGCCCTTGGCGATTTACTGGAAAAACGGCTAGGAATTGATCGGAAACGGAGCCTTAAAGAGCGAGACATTGACGCAAGTGACCATACCAGTCCAAACCCGAAACGTAAAAAAATCGACCAGGTAAGTGCTTTCGCTTATGCTATTTTTTTTTCTCTTTTATTGGTCGATTTTTTTTAGCATGGAAACCATGCTATTTTATTCTGTTAATTTGGGCCATACTGGGTCGAAGAGCCATGGCAGTATGTTTAAGTGGCGGATTTTTTGTATCATGAAAATGTAAGCTGGTTTTCCCAAACTGACAAAACTTCCCGGCTGTCAAAGCCAAAGCTTATTTGACGTATTTAACGCATATTAACTTCTGATTTCAGGAACCGGCGGAGGACTATATGAAACAAACCAGTGTTATCAACGAGACGAAAGCTACCCCCAAACTGACTGCAGCCCAGAAAAAGCTAGCGTCCTGTGACAAAACTGGCATGAAAAGTATTATGAGCTTTTTCGGGAGAAAGAATTAAACTGACATGAAAATTATTACGAGCTTTTTCGGGAGAAACAATTAAACATGATACATGAAACACAACTATTGATTTTGTTTATATGTTATGCAATTTATTGTACTTACTATCTCAACCAAAATAATTGCCTATCATGACGAAGCTGGGATCAATCGAAATCGAAGAATTCATCAGTCACGAAATGTTTGATTTGTGATTATGGCTACATCCCTGTTACTTATGTCCACAATAAAAATAGTGTTATTTTTAATGTAAGCAAACCTATGCATTTGTTTGCAGTTATATCGTTTATATATAACGGTATCGACAATCAAGTCCTCTTTCTCGGCCGTTCTACTCAGACAGCGCTATACATTGAGTGCTCTTGCCTTGTACGTCTCTGTCAAAAACAGTAATCGTAAGCAAAACGTCGCTTTTGGTAATAGTAACTAATTACAGCCAGATCATTCATAAAAAAAGAAAGTGTTTGTAGGGTCCGGTAGAGCGTCGAAAAACGGCTGTCAATCAACTAGTAATGGTAGCTGTTAGGCTTCTCACTACTTTGTTATGTCAGGTATCAGGCGTATACCGAATAGTTCCAAACACCATTCAAGGTTTGCGCGTCAGTATGGGTGGCCCCATAATAACTGCTCACGGTTACGATCCTTTGGCTCTGCCGCCAACGACAACTGCTCCAGCCAATAAATATGTCACAAGTAGTAAGACACAGAACTAACAAACTATCGACGATGTGTTTTTCCAATGCCTCTTTTGCCAACAAAAAGATGCTTCGGTTTAAGATTGACGATAGTGCGATCGGCTTCTCCTTTGCGGGCTTGACGAGCAAAGAATAGTTGTGTCTTCTTGCGTATCTTCTCTGCTTTGGCTGCTTGTGATGGATCCCGAATACCCAACTTGTTTCTTGGTACGGTGTACTTCGCCGAAACCACACGACCCTCTGAATCCATTCGGGCCTTTTTCGCAGGTGGGCCACGGCTCTTGCTGCGCGTCGAGCGATAATTTGCATTGTCGTCTCCGTCCAGATTTACGCCGAGACTCTCTTGCTCTTTACGCAGACGTGACACTGATCTTTCTGATTTTTTCATGATTGGCCTTGATCGACGTTGGTTGTTATTGTCGATCTCGTGTTCTATTTTGAGAATTCGCCTTCGTTTACGGATTTGTCGGGCAAGGTCGCGAGTTTGTTTCGTCTCCTCATCCTCATCAGAGACGACTATGTCGTAAAACCTGTAACATCGACGATAAAACACGTAAAGATGGAACATAGAGATTAATTAAGTTCTCTGTTTTGTTTTACTAATGTATGTGTCGCCAATTTGGTTCGTTAAACTTGTAATATTTTCTCCTACCTCTATGACGAGAAATGATATAGTACAGGTTAGGAGAGTTCTTTCAAAACAGTGAAAACAGATTTTATTGAGAAAAAACAGATTCCAATAGTCTTACCCTGCTTCCTCTCGAAGTAGCTCCTCATTCTCAAGAACTTCGAGCTTTTTCATGATATCCGGATCGATAAAGTCCGCCACGTTATGACCGCGCAGAATCTCAGGAACTATATCATACTTCCACTCTGCCGGTAGGTCGAAGTTCTTTTTCAGATCAAGGATGTAATCATCACCCTCTTCCTCTTCGATGTGCCGTTCAAGTCGTTTCTTCTTTGGGGGTGCAGCCTTCTTAGCATCTACACCAGGCGGAATATAAGGCGGTCGTTCCTTAGAATCTCGAGTTTCCGGCATCGCTACGATTAGTCGATTCAGAATAGCTTCGACTTTCCGTCCCTTTAACTTTGCCTCGACCCTGTTTCAGAACATGACCAAAAGCGATACTTCGTCGGTTTTCTCAATTGCTTAATTTTCCATGTCAACCCCTTCATGGTTCATGCTCGGCGAACTTATTCGCAAATGGCTGCTATTAACAAATGGTGTATCCGATATATTTAGCGAACTTTCAAACTGAAGAATTTTTTTTCTTTATTAGCGATAAAATCACATTTGTTTACAGTAATGGTCATATCCTTAACTGTGCTAACGGTAAAGTCAGACATCCCGTGCTGTGAAAAGGCAAAATGATACATCTGAGATTTGTATGGTACGACACTGTAATGCCGTATATTTCGGGCAACAAACAGCTAGGTCGTCTAAGTCCGTAAGGTTTTTAGAACTGATTCCTTTACCGTAGTAGATAACAAGATAAGGATAAATTAAATCCATGAGAACAATAAATTTAGGGCGCTGTAGAAATTTCTAATCACGATTAATCAAGCTCTACTAAAACAGTTACATGAGTACAACACTTGCTTGACTCGCGCATAAAAACTTACCTTGTGGCCAATAGTTGAGAGCATGCAGTGTTACGCACGTCGAACACACCCTCCTGAGTTGCGGTACTCATGTACATTATGTTCAGTTTATCCTCGTTTTGAATCTCGTCCAACAGTTTTTTCTTTTCGTCATCGAACTGTGCGGGTGGGAGAACATCGATTTTGTTACAAACTACTAGAAGAGGCTTGTTTGAGAACAGTGGCTTTAGACTACGAAGCAGCGAAATTTGGCTCTCAAAAACATGTCCGCACTGCTCCGACGGATCGAGGATGAATATTACACAAGCTCGCAAGTGAGCTAACGCGGTAACTGCTTGCATTTCAATTGTATTCCGTTCCTCTAAGGGGTGGTCGAGAATCCCAGGGGTATCGATTACTTGCCACTTCATATATTCGTAGTCGGTGTGACCAACGTACAACGACTTCGTCGTGAAAGCATATGGCTGTACTTCAACATCGGCTCGAGTGATACAGTTGATAAACGACGACTTTCCTACATTCGGATAGCCGCAAAGAAGCAGCGTACGTGTGTTTGGGTCAATGGAGGGTAGACGAGACAAATGTTGGCGAACCTGTTCCAAATATTGGAGGGATTGCGCTTGGCGTTTCATGATAGTCGCCATCCGACCCAATGCTGCCCTCTTCAGCTGTTTGCATCTGTATAACGAATCGGCATATTTGAGGAGCCGGACATAGTCCCGCGCCACATTGTCAATCAGATGTAACGCCTGGTTGGTTTGTCCAAGCGATAGCTTGTAGTGGTCGCGATCATATAACACGTTCATCAGATCCGCATAGAAAGGATGAATTTCCTCGAGTTTCGGGAAATCCATTACTATTTTGCTCAGCTTGTCATGGAAGTTCTGCTGCGTGAACTTTACTTTACGCATGTAAAAGCTTCGAATTCGGGTGATCTTGTATTGTTTGTGGATGACTGTTGGAGTTTTGCGTTGGGTCTTCGACAGTACGATGTCCACGAAATCTTTCGCTGTAGGCACGACTTCAATCTTTTTGAAGTTGTACGACGCCATGGCGTCGGGTAGATATTATCACTACTCTATCAAATGCCCAAACAAGTTATACGATAACCTTTATCTTACATATACACCACTGCTTTGAACGGTAAAAAACACCCTTCGACACACGCGGATGAAGAAAACTCCGAACCGCAGTAGTTTTGGCTTACCACGTGGCCCAGAGAAAAGACGTCTGTTTGTTAATCCGACAATGGGGTTGTATTTTATCCGTTGGATATTACTAAGTTGCCCTACAAAAGACTAAAAAAGATGGAGATCGCTGATCTATAAAGATAATTTAAATTTAGAGTACAATAAAAAAAAACCTTAATTGAGTCTTATATGAAATATTATGCGCCCTATTATTATTAGTATTTGATAAACAGGTTTTTATCCGAATAGAATTTACAAACTAAATTTTTTAGTTATTTACACGTAGATCGTCTGCTTATCAAAGCAAACACAAATGAAAACAAAATGGGACTTGGTTCCCCCTATTGAAACCGGTGAAGTAAGCGATTTTAATTGAAGTTAAAGCTCCGTTCACATTCTATTATCTACAATGAATTTAGATTTATTAGGTGAGTCCAGTCTAGAAGTTAGTCATGGTCCGGTAATAGATACCTGAACCGAAATCTATATTAGAATTTTCGAAGACTTAAGTTCGACACTTACATTCGAAATTTTCATATCAAAAACGTTTATTGTTTAACTTTTTACCCATTTTGAACCTGGGCCTCGTGATCTAAATCCGACTTTTTGACTTTGACATATTGCGAATTCCCTCTTGAGACTGGTGATTTGTTTATTGATTGCTTATCGATATCCACTGTATAAGTAACTTAGCTTTAACACTTTCACTTCGCAGCATGGACACAAAACACGTTTGTATGAACAATTAGACTGGATTCGTTTAAACGTTTTTTTTTAAAAATCTTATTACCTAATCCTTTTTACTTTCCAGCCATTAAATTTATGAACAAACTCCAAATAGTATTAAACTGAGTTTTACTTGTCCGCTTGAAACTATGACGTTACTTTTTCTAACGTTTTCTCTTCCTTTGGCGTGTTCCATGCTTTCTTTGCAGAATCGTTTGGACAAAATTATCCAGAGGAATTTGATGGAACTCTAGATTGTATTTCGCTGGCAATCACTTGTACCTTCAACCGATATGGCACACTTTTAGCTGTCGGTTGTAATGATGGTCGTATTGTGCTTTGGGATTTCCTGACTCGGGGTATAGCAAAAATTATTACAGCACATATTCATCCTGTCTGCTCGTTGAGGTATAGTAACTATTAACAAAAATTGCCATTCAACTAAGAATGACATGTTATAGTTGAACTAAATTTGCTCTATGTATGCAGAAACCTATCTGACCTACAAATTAACTGGAATTAATTTATGAAGCATACTACACCTTCGTACAAGGGAAATTTTCCCTACGATTGCGCTGGGTACTAACAACGTTAAAGAAAGGATTTCTTGAAAAGTGGACGTATGGTTTTTTAGAATGTGGCACACTTTGAATAGCTAGGAAATTATGCCAAGTTTATAATAACTGTGGCGGCAAATTGGTATTAAAGCATTTAAGCGCCAATAGTTAATAGACTGTCTCTTTATTGGCATTGCAGTTTCACCCGGGACGGACGGAAGCTCGTGTCTGCTTCCACAGATAATACCGTCTGCGTGTGGCAAGTTCTAACCGGTGATTGTCTTCAGAAATATACATTTCCGTCGCCTGTACTTAAGGTATGTAATGATAGATGTTCAACTGTTATTGTATGTTTTACTCTAGTTAGGAACGAACCTCAGAACTGATACGAGATGTAGCACTAGATATATAAACACTAGGTTAGGGTTAATTAGCGCTAGAATTAACACTAAACGGATGAGTGGTTTTCAGAGTAACGGAACAAGCAGTGCTCACAGGTGACGTTGAGTGCAATACACATGTCACGCTTGACATGTAAGCGTGTACAGTGCTGGCATGTATTATGCAGTGTTCGTTATTATGATATAATTATCAATATATGTCCATTATGTTTATGCTATCTGTTTACTTTCTAGGTTCAGTTCCACCCTCGGAATGAACGGCTGTTTCTCGTATGTCCGCTGAAGTATGCGGCCGTATTAGTTGATTGCTCAACGAGGGAGCATCGGCTTGTGCCGTTGGACGACGATACAGACCTTAACATAGTTGCATCATTCGATCGTCAAGGCGAACATATCTTCACTGGTAAGAGATTCTTCTTCATTCTTTGCTAATTGATTTTGAGATCGGTAAAAATACAGCTTTTGTTAGCTTACCATGAAGCGCTATCAAAGAATATCCGTCGACTTAATCATTAAGAAGAAGATTTACTAAAATTTTGCTTGCTGTGACCTTTTGGTTGTTTGGGGTTTATAAGGCAATGCTAAAGGCAAGGTTGTCGTTGTACGGGTATCAGACCTTGAGGTTGTTGTCTCGTTTCGGGTGACAACAGGATCTCAGAGCGCAACCGCGATCAAATCCATCGAGTTCTCACGTAGAGGTGACCACTTTCTATGCAATACAGCTGATAGGGTTATCCGTGTTTACGATAGTCGGAAAGTTGTCGAACGAGCTGGAGAAGACGTAGACGTCGAACCCACACAAAAGCTTCAGGATCTTGTCAACAAGTTGGTACTTTTACAATTTGTTTTACATTAGGCTTTCTATCTTCTATTATTCTGCTTTTAAATACTCTTTAGATTTCAAGAAAATCCGTGAAGTTTGCTTGCCCAGAAAATATTTAATACTCTTTAATAAATAAACACAGACCGTTTACATCTTATGATTTAGCTTTATTAAAAAATATATGTTTTAGCTACTTTTTGTAGGCTACAATTCCGCATTTCAACACTTAACGGTTCCTGTTAGGACACTTGTATGCCAAAAACTGTTTCAATGAGATGAGAATTGATCGAGAGCAAACTTGAAGATGACGCTATCCAATTAGCAGTTTTATATGTGTCATATACACCTGGTTATAAGCATAATACACGTATATTAGTTTCGCAATAGCGTTAGACTTCAATGTTGATTTTGGTTTTGTTATTGAAATTTTCAAGGACGACGTGGAAGAAATGCTGTTTTTCCGGAGATGGCGAATTTATTTGTGCTGGATCTGCACGCCAGCATGCGCTTTACGTCTGGGAAAGAAGTGTCGGAAACCTTGTGAAAATCCTACATGGCACAAAAGGAGAAACGCTATTCGATGTAGTTGTAAGTATGCTAATTTGATTAAAACTCTGTCAGAAGAATGTTGCTAAAAAATGAATGTTGTCGTGTCGCCTGTTTGACACTTTTTAACTTCCTGTCCCGTCTGCATCCCGCCGCTAGTGATCTTTGTACCTGTGTATTTGAGGTCCCTGACGTGTATTACCTTACTTCGGCGTTTTTAATTACTTGTGAAAAAGTCAACTATTTTAAGAACTTAGGCAGGCTGGCGATGGAAGGTGTATGCCATTTGTCGATTTTGCTCAGAGCACACATATGTACACATAATTCGGTTATCCTAGGTAATATTGGTCGAAGTCTGTGACGCTAGATTAAAATCGTATGATAACCATTATACCAATTTGACCATAGTGGCATCCAGTGCGACCGATAATCGCCTCCATTTCGTCGGGTGTCGTGTCCATCTGGGCTCAAGCACAGGTTGAAAACTGGTCTGCATTCGCGCCTGATTTCAAAGAATTGGACGAGAACGTCGAATACGAAGAACGTGAAAGTGAGTTCGATCTCGAAGATGAAGATAAGTCTGTACAGATGGAAGAAGAAAGCCGAGACGAGGAGGTGGAAGTTGACGTAGAAACGGAGGAACCAGTTGCGGTAAGGGTCCTGTTTGTAGACGTTGTTCTTTATAATTGTGGAATCGATACGAAATGAAACGTAAAACTGACAATTGTCGAACCTCTCAAATGTAGATTGTCAAATAAGAGAGAAGGGAAATAATTTCTATGGAATTTATTTTATTATTTTTGGTGCGAAATTTATGATTGTTTTTCCTTTAGATTTTATAGAAGAGCAAAAATTATTATTCTAGTGACAATTATTGGTAATGAACGGGATAGGAGAATAGTTGTTCGTAATATAAAACATTCTTGCGGTGCTAATTTACAACAGAAGCTGTCTCAACTTATAGCCTTATAGGTACTACTATTTGCGTAATCGAAAAAGCCTGGGGTAGGTAGCTCAAGCTCCCGTCAATGACATACTATACGAGAGGTATAATTTAATAAAGCGACATTTGTATTAACTTCAGTGCCACAACTGTGCCACTTATCATCGGTGTTTTAACAAAGTATAAATCGTCTGCTGTTTACCGTTTGCCCCTTTAGGCGTACTGTTCATCGGATGAAGATGGTGAAGCTATCAAGAAAGCCCTACTATATCTTCCAATTGCGCCGGACATTGACGAGCCCGAAGAGGGATGGGGTGGTGACGGTCCTGGAATACCCTCCACCGGAATTCTGTCCGATTCTGGAGGTGGTTCAGGACGAAATGTTCATGCTTATGACGTGCAATTGAAAGACGCGCCTGTTGGAGGTAAATATCATGAATCGCTATGTCACTGAGTATCAATGATAGCTGTAAAAAAGTATCAGGAGTGGTGCAACAGCGTTAATTAACGTTAAAAAACAACTGCAACGGGTTCGGGCTTACAACTCTCGTTTAGGTAGCGCGGGTCAAAGTTTGCTTTAGGTTAAACTGAAGAAATCAACAGGGTTATCTTAGATGGTCTTAGGTATGCACGCACGGAGTTCAATGTATGAGCTTTGACGTTTATAAGTAAAGGGAAGACAACCCTGTACACTTATAGTACAAAACCAAATATACTACATGCGTGTCAAATCGCCACAACAACTCGGTTGTAGTGGTTGCATAATATGGTGCATAATATGCATAATAATGGTTGCAGTAGAATTTCTTGGAAAATTGGTACTACATACGTATGTAGAACAGCAGTATCTTCTTAGACCAAAAATTTGCTTTGCTTTCTGTGTGAGTTTCAATGTTTTACTGTGCTAAACTTTGCATTGTAGAGCCACATCCGCTCGTAGGTAACGGAAAGAAGAACCAAGTCACTGCTGGAAAACCTAAACAGCCTGGGCAACCAGCCTCGGCCGCATCGCAGAGTGCTAAGCCACCGTTAAAGGACCGCACCAAAGATAAGCGTTTCAAACGGTTGAAAGTTCACGAGGATTCGTCATGGGATGCTGAACACGTCAGCAATTCACCGTCGTAGATGTTTAGTTGTTAAATCTAGCCAGTGATTCGAAGCAGCTAGAAATCTGTCTATTTTAGTGGCTGGTCTTTATTTGTTTATCGCCCAACAACGTGAAATTTGGTATACTTAGAGAATCACAATTGGATGCAACCTACGCGTGTTCACTTTCGGCCTTCACATATATTTGCGTTTTATGTGGGACTATTTTATTGTTTTGATAAAGAACATTTGTTGCAAGACGGTGTATGAACTTACGGTGCTTCTCAGCGAGTGTTTTTGTATAGAATATGGGTCAATATATGACATATTTTTCATACGTGTAAAAAAAAAGTTTAACAAAACTCGTCGAATCCCTATACGTGTGTGAGCTCGTCAAAGCTTATGGGTTGGCTTCATGGGTGGAGAAAATCGTTTTTCAAATTTTTTTTGTTCAACAATATGAATTCTTTGTATATTAATTTTGAAGTATACTGATTGATTATTAGTGGATGAAAGTAGATCTTCTTGAGTAAGCGGTCTTGTGAGATTGAAATTCACTGCGACCCAGTGCCAAATCCATTACTAAAATGTGTGTTTCACTCAACGAAACGATACGAAGTTGTCTACAAGCTACGCTCTCAACAGTAACAATGACAATTGGAACAAAATAGTAGCAGTCACAATTTAAACGGAAATAACTGTACATGCAGGCAAACGATTCATTAGGTATTTCATGCGGGTTTGTTTGAGCTACCGAAAATAACTAATCTTGTAAACTATGGACACTTGGAAATGCATGGGTAACTAAATATAAATAGTGTATACTAACCCCGTAACAAATTGGTTCTTTGTGGAAATTTTATTTTGTTGTCTTTATTTCCTTGCTCATTGCCATTGAAAAGAGGACGGAGAGTGATAAAGCTTCTTTGATAATTCAAAATATAAATAGTCCCCAATGCAAGTTAGCTCATAGTATTGGTATTCAGGAGTAAGCTGCTGTTTTGTAGCGAACAGCTTTACACACCTATAACATCTCATACGCCTGCTTTTATTTACGAGCATCGAAACTTCTGTGGGACGTGTAGGAAACCGGTTACTGACAGTTTAGCAATTCTTAGGGTACTTTATCTTTGTTTTGTAATAATTTTCAAATCTACAGGCCCCTCATCCTGCATTATGTCAAAATTCAGTAGCTTATATCTTAGGAGATTGGCGATTTCCATTGACTCAAATTTCTACAACACTAGCTGACCAAATTGCCAAAAACGCTCGCTTTACATTTGGCATGATAAGTCACACATGCCATACAATTTAGTTTCTCGAAGCACCTATATGTTTCTTTGCCTTTTCTTCTACTATGCGTGTTGCGTACCATACTGAACAAAGAAATAAAACACACGTACGATAAACAACTGGTCTATGTATTTGTAAAACATCTCTCATTTATGATAGATAACATAGTTTCCTTTCTTAGCTATGACAAGAACGGACGCAATATGCAGACCTCTAAGGTATTTGTTTACTACTGTGGGACTCACCCACCAAATTTTGTACTTCGTATGTTTGAACCTTGATTCGGAACTAATTTAAATATTATCTCAAACCAAAGTTTGCAGGAACGGCTAGTAAATTTGAAAATTAATCAGTCGCGTCCCGGTCAAACCTCTCGTCCTGTTCTTCGTCTTGCCGTCTGCAGTAGTTTCAAGAAAATGTTATTCACTTTTTTCCAAAGTACCGGCTGTGTAGCAGTGTTCCGTTTATTGTCGTTTAGTTTATTTTCCATTAAATGCCCATTAATCTCAAGCCCTGCGAAACAACCTGGATCTATAGCTATTTCCCTTGTTGCAGGCTGGTCAGTTGATCCAGCGTTCTCTCTAGTGCTTCCTTCGCAATGAGTACATTTTTAAGCAGTTGATGTTCTCGATGCCATTGTTTGGCTGTCTCCCAGAAGATTCGAGCGAAGTCGCGGAGACTAGCATTCACCGCTTCTGCGAACTTCCGTTATGTGGTCCGGCATCGCTTCTGTTTCAGCAAAGGTTAATCCACTAAGTGGGCTTGCCTCTGCTGCTGTGGTGTACGCTATATCGACAAAAATGCCTCATGTATTCTATGAAAGTACCTGTGGAAGATCCCGCGACTTGTCACTAAATGCGTTATATAGTACGTTTGTTTTTCTCCAGCCCCGTCGATCGAGTCAGCAGTTATTAGAATGATGTTCCTGATTGCGCGGTATCACTTCTTACTTCGCTTGCTCGGCAATTATAATTGCCTTTTAGATTTTGTAGTACGAGTAAAGTACTGCCATAGCATCCGCGGTTCGTCAACTTTGAAGTTCTGAGGTATCGCTTCTGCTGAGACTAGCACCGCCAAGGTACTAACAGTCCTCTACACCTGGACTATTCAAAGTACAACAATGCGCTGAGCTTTTCGCAGTAGTGCCCGTTACTTTCACAGTCAACGTTGGCGCAGACCAAACTGAACTCCCAAATAGGGTAGTAGATTCAGTGACTGACATGGAAAACCTCTGTTTGTGCCCACTTGGGTTATATGTATCTGGCGCGAGTTCGCTGGTTACCTTAGTTGCGTCTGCCACCGTTTGTTGAACTCTCTAGAGTGCCCCCATTTCCCTATCTAAATGCGCCCTAAATACTTAGCAATGTCCGTAAGTGCCATCTCTGTGGCATATTTCATTGTGCGACTTTATTTTTCCAGTGTCTAGCTTCCCTTTTTTTGTGAGGTTTTCGGAAATTGGGTCGAACGTCTAGCACATTGTTGACGGTCAATCGTATGCGCCAGTTTTTAAGCTGCTTGGCCTTCTAGTAAGTGGCCTTCCAGTGTCTGCTTCTAGAACCTTTCTAGTAAAACAAAAGTCTACCACTCTCGACTTCTCCTTTGCAGACGAACAGCAACCAAGGTGGAGAGCACCGAAATCGTTCTCGTCTTGTCTTACCCTAATAGTAACCTTGTTCACTTTCTGCGCGGATGTCTTGTTCGATCGAAAATTGGGATGGTATGGTTTTCCGCGTTGTATCATCAACTCGATTATATTCTTTGGCTATGAATATTTGAAGAGGACGCTCTTTTGCTATGGTAGCACGCGGTGAATTTGCGCTTATATAAGCACAGTCCGGCCATTCCATGCCTGCAGTTAACACGATCTCTTGAGTTGCTGAGCTCTTCGTTGAATCTTTTCGCAGCATTTCCTTTCCAAATATCTTCTGTAGATCACTCGGCACCAATGGCCTGCTTGTGTTCCTTTTTATGTTGTCCCCACAGCCTGATCTCCGGTTTTTTTAATGACTCACTTTTAGATGTCTCTATCGAGCGTGCTTAATTCTTTTTCTGTAATAGAATTTTTTTTTCATGACAAGGTCACGCATCAGTGCAAGAAGGGTAATAGCCTAAGAAATGCAATATCATATTGCTGTCTACGTCGCTTTGTTCTCGTTTGCTTGCCAGTCATAGTAGGAGGCCTCACCGTTTTGCCGCTCTTTCTGGGTACCCCGGTTACATTCGACTACATCCAGCGGCTGACATCTTTGAAGGCAAACTGGAAGCAAGTTACGATTGAAAGAGTTATTACATTACATGGTAACCTTGGAGGCTATAGGGACCACTACTTTTTGTGCGTATATAAAACCGGACGCCGTCGACGATAGCTTTGCAAAAAAAAAATTTTATTCTTTCAATTCCTTTAGTGGCCGTAGACTATGATTCGCCTAGGTATGACTGCATCTATGTGTGTACATATGTAAAATTAATGTAGGGTAGCGTTTTTTGGCTATACCACATATGGTTATAGTCAACGTATTAACTGTGGTCGATTTTGACAAATAATTTGACGAACTTCCTATAAACCGACAAAACAATGTTGTCAACATGGCCATAGATCCGATTCACAATTATCTATACTAGAATCATGCATAATCGCTGTAAGCTTCAGTGGGACGGCGTGATGCAAGTGAATGATGGTATTTTGTTGAGTGCATTGCCATGGCAACCATGAACGTGCAGCTATCGCTAGTTCAGATTTTCGGGTCGACAAATGGCTGTTATTATTGCATATTGCTTTTATGTCGTTTTACAGATCTGTTGGAGAAAACTCCAGATAAGTCCATTTACAAATCCAGTGGTCAATAACTGACAGAAAGAATAACGCGTACAGAAATCCACATCGAGACTGACTATTAGTAGTGTAAATCCGTTTAGTTATGCCGAAAGTTCCCCTTGGCGGATGGCCCCCGTCATATCTCACGGTTCACCTATGGGATGATTCAATATTTAGGAAAGTAAAAACTAACCATCACCCGCAAATTAAAAAAACATTAGGTGCTCACACTGTTACTGCTCCTCGTCTTTTTTTTCGAAGGAAGTCCGTTTCGTGGATGTGCCAGTATCTCGACCATTTAAAAATTTCGCACTGCGTAGCGGAACCTCATGTGGACCTACAACAAACAAAGAATTATCGATATGCCTAACTTGGTAGTATCTAAAAGCATGGGCTTCTTTAGCCATAATAACAGCCTTGCCCAGAAAAAAAAGCATTTCTTTTAGTTTTGTTTAATTACTAACTTTCTCGCACGAAACTGCAAGTAGCTTATAAAGGTTTTCCCACGTATGTAATGAGAATACGAAATACCTCCACTTTTGGCCATTTATTAATTTCGGTTCAATAGATTCGGAAATTTTTAACGAAACCTGCTCGAAGTCGAAATAGTCGACTCAAACAGATACCTATGCAGAGCCAAAGCCAGAAAAAAGCTTTTATTTAGTAGTAGGCGTTGCAGTCAGTTATTGCGGCTAAATTTTCACCTTATAGTCCCAAACATCTAAAAGAACCGCGCGATGTCGGTACACCAACTTGACACAACAACAACAACAACTTAATCACCAAAATTAAAAGATGCAAGCCGACAAATGACTCATCTAGTATTTATTCGTACAAGGATATATCAAATCTGAATAAGCACTTCACACCCTAGATTTTCGCTGATTTCGTAGAATAAAACATGTTCTTTGCAAAAGAGCGCTACAAGTCAAGCTGCTGTATTTCCAATAGCATTTTGGGCAGTACAGTCAAAAGCTTCTGCTTGGCATTGGATGTTCTTTTCAAGTATAAGTAGTGGGATGCTTGTCCGTTGTCGATGAGCGTCATTCTGGCTCTCCCGGTCCTACAATAATGGTATTAGTAGTCAGAGAAAAAAGTTATTCCTGAATGACCTTAGCATTTATTACAGATTATCTGATTTTTGATAGAAACGTGTTAAAAGCAAACTGTTGGATGCAGTAATAATGAGAAAGTAAGTCAAGAGACTTTTGAGAGTAACTAGATTTAATGGGTCACTTAGGTTAATCATCAACGAGAGCATACTAGGATCGGAGCGAATAAAACAGGTTAAACATTGTGTAGGCTTTCAGCGCAGAGGTCGATGTGGCCTCAAGTATTTCCATTTCTTTTTTTTTATTACAAGAACAATGAAAGTAGAAAAAGGAATTTAAAGATTCTATTATAGATACATCCTTATGTAGGGATTTTACATGCTCCTAATAAAAAGATGTTTTTTCTCTCTCAATAATCAAAGTCATCAAAAACTCTCTATATTAAAAAAAAACTATATTAAAAAATTTAATTTTATAACAAACCTTGAGAAGACATTCGTGTTTTTTTAGAAGGCTGATAATTAGTTCCTTTTTTCGTTTGTTTTCGAACTTCACCATTTCAAGTTGTGTTCGCCCCGTCTCTGAGACGATCTGGACACCCTCAGGCCCTGTTAAGATGTTCCGATCGTTTTGCATTCTCTCGCAGCTGACACCGCAAGGCAAAATGGAAATAATCATGCTTTCCATTAGCTTTGCAATTGATTATCCTATATATATATATGCCTGGGATGGTAGTCCTTAGGAGTCCCTGAAGCGCCGTGTTATGGAATATCTTTTTGTATTATACGCTAAATGACAGGTTATACACTATAGATCATTATTTGTCACTATCATCGGACCGGTGAAGGCTGGCACTCCACAAAGTTGGACGAATCAAGCGGTGACGCGGCTTTTAAAAAGTTTTATCCCCGCTTGCTGGTATTAAATAATCAACGATCGTAAATGAATGCTTTCGATATTATTTAAATGTCCGTATCGTATGCTTATGCTGAATTGAATGAAAATATAAACCCAAACACTTCATAATAAATTCTGTCTTTGTATCCTATAAAATGGAGTGAGGCCAAAATGCTTCTCTGCGATAGAGCAATCTTGTGAACGCCAGATGCATCTGCAACTACAACTTACCTTTTAATCAACATATTACATGACCGTGCGACCGCAGCAAGTGTATCATTCACGTGTTGGATTGTTTGCGGAGCTCTCCAGCTCGTACATGAAGCTCCGTAAGCTACCGCATCGGCTTCGAGGCTCGCAAGTTCGACTGAGATGCTGCTCTCAACAGAGTCAGCTATTGAAAATTGAAGACCACGATTATTACCGGAATCTTTCTACGATAACTCTTTTGTGTGAAATAAAATAACATTTTGTCATGGTAAATGTAAGTGCGCTACTACTATAGGATGCTGGCTTCACCTATGTTTGGACTAATCGATGCGTTATTGCAAATGAATAAGTGCTTCCAAAATCCGTCCCGAGGAAGCTAAATATGTGGACCAGAATAATGAAATGACGACAACGAATAGCAGTCAATCTACTAATTCTATTTCCTTTTTATAAAATACTGTATAGTTAATTAGTTTGCATTATAAGGTAAGCGTTGGGCGGAAAAGCTAGCATTCGTGTCCAAATATCAAGTCGTGCTGTTTTCTTTACGAAGTGATTGCGTAGAACCGAGTGTTGTGCAGTATCCCTCGCTCATCTGATTTATAGGTGACCGACTCCAGCTCATTGTCTGTAATTAGTAAGACACGCATTTGTTTTTACGTGATACCTGTTCTATAATATTTACCTAGACGATGGTTCGAGAGAGCGAACTCAGCCTGTTAAATGATTAGCAAGAACTACCACTGAAGCGTTACATTATAAACAGTATATATATATATATATACATATATATATATATATATATATATACTGTTTTTACATATGGTTTACATTTACAACCATATATATATATATACACATATATATATATGGTTGTAAATGGACATGATAAATAGTAAGCTTATACATGTACTTATTGTTAGGAGCGGGCATTACCGAAGTATTTTTCGAGCCAACTTCGATATTCTGTACCTCCGATATCACCGACTTAATCCAACCCTCGCTCAAGTCCAACATCTGACCGCATTTCTGAAGTATAGTGATTTCCTCCATGAGAATGCATCGTTGAGCCCAGACGATAGCCTTCAACGAGTTGATTAATGGTCCCACCTAAAATTCAATATTGGGCGTCCCAGTCATTAAGAATATAATCAAAACCTTTTAACTACTAGGCTGCATATGCTGCTTTGCGTGCTTTACATTCAAGCGAAAACAGTTAACTGATTCAAGCGTCGTTTTGTTAAGAATTGGTAGCAATCCTAGATGGATTTGAACAGCAGAAACAAACACGAAAAGTTAAACAACACAATAAAGGAAAATGTGTGGACTGAATGAACTAGATCGCTTGCCTGCTGAAGACGGCGCCTTAGGTCACCGGTGGCCATTTCGAAAACTTCGTTGATCACCCCATAAAGGGCATCCTGGACCTCAAGCCGATATAAATTTAAAGCAGCTTTGAAAGGTGGAAACGCTGCTGAGTCGCCACATAGAAGCGATAATTTAGAAATAATGGTGTCAGAGTGCTCGTCGAGCCTAACAAAAAATCAATAACAGGTAAAATTTATGAAACCGAACTCATCAGATGCAGATCTTTAATCGATTGAGCCATTAGCGTAACCCCACACAAACTGATGTCACCAATGATTGTTCTCTTGCCAATAGACACAGAAATTAATGTCAAAATGCGGATTCGACTTACTGCGAGACTGTATCCCTTAAGGTTCTTAGAATGTACACTCGGTTGCCATTGGCAGTGACCGGTACCGCATATCGTTCCGGATCGATTGTGATCAAGTTTACTATCCCGTTTAGAGTCTCCACTGCGTCGACCAAGTCATTTCTGAAAGGAATGGACGTGTTAATGCAAAAGAAAGAACTCGTTCCATACATACTACGTTAATTTATGTGCTTCGAACAACTTTGTAAAACATAACGATTGACCTAACTATATACTATGCTTATCGTGTACGGTGTGGAAAACACTCCATCATTTTTTATATATTTAAGTACGGATACGAAACGCATCTGAAAAGGATGCACATCGTTGAAGGACAGCGTCGTGACTGTATTTGAGCTATATTAGCGGACATGTTTAAAGACTGACTCTTTGAAAGAATTGTGAAAAGAATGTCGGAAAAATACTAGTGCTCTTTTTGTATATTCTCAAGGATGAAAAGCTTAGATACATACGCTTGCTGAATATATTTGTCGTCCTTTAAGATGTTTCGCAATCCATTGGAACTTTTGAGCTTTCCAATAATACCCGTCAAAGTCGTCAGGTGTTGTTGGCCTCGGACGATCAGCTGTAATAAAATGAAGAAGTAAATTGAAGGGGGCAGTAATCAAAAACATCATAATCTTTTTACCAAATTAGAGAAAACTCCATGTGAATAAGGTTTTAGTAATATTTGACGAAAATAACTTACTAACCCATCTCGAGTCCAATTCGAAAGCAGTCAAATTATAGCGGAGGCTTTCACGGTAAACTGACTAAAAAGCTCCTTTTTAATAGTTTACTGGGTCACCAAATGACGATTATGATTAATTCGCGATTCATTCGCGTGCATTTTTAGAAACGCTTCTGCGCCCATAACGTTTTTCTGAGAATTTTTTTATAAAATCGAAATTCAGTTAGAGGTCGCTCCATGATACGTATAGTAAGCACACTAGGTAGTTTGGAATTTGAAACCTTTTTAGCTTTTGTAGTAGCTAATGAGAACCGTATAGGATCCTTCATTGTTCTGCAGGAACTACAGGTTTTATACACAGACGTGGCGACTTCGGTTAGCTCAAAAATGGTCGCATTAGATTAATTTCTGCACCCTTTAAATATTAAGAGAAAAATTTCTGTCAGCAAATCGTCGTACCCTTTTCCTGTAGCCTAACCATCTGTACCCTGCGCCTCTCCAAAACCTTATTTCACCGTTTCTTTTAGAACGACCTCTCAATATGGCCTATTGTGCCTAATGAGCAAAGCTCGGCAGTTTTTTTACAGAGGTTTGTCCATCACTTAATGATTGAAGAGCATTTGAATATTAGGTTGTGTTGAGAAGTGGACGTATTCTTTTTTCTACGCGCTCTGTCAGTACGAATCAAGCCTCTAAAGGATTCTTGAAAATGAGTTATTGTTGATGCCAGTTCAACTACCTTTAAATTTACAACCTGCTAAATCCATTATCATTTCATCCGCTTGTAGCCTTTTGTCATTTCAGATAAAAACATGTAGTCACAACTCAGATTTCTCCTTTGGCCCTGTTAAAAGGACACTTCAACCCATGAAACTTTGCTCATCGTACCTATTGACACAAAAGTTGGAGAGCGGCTGTCTGCACTGTAAAATAATTTACACAAATATCACTCAAAGTCCTCACGTGCCCCTTTTTTTTTCGTTTTACCGTCTACTGACTGAAGTAGTATATTTGTTGTAAAATAACATTTTTTATCCTAATAATCCGCGTATAAGACCCCGTAAGTTCCTTCACAGGAGAACAATATTAGGTTCAACTAATGTGTCCGAAGCAACGCCTCTTACCTTAAATACAAGATGTAGCTTAATTAGGGCAGAAATATCAACCTTATTTTACCTTATTTCGATTTGTAATAAAGTATGTACCTCTGACGCGACTGCTGACACACATGGATTGGCCTTATAACAAGGTTAATTATAAAAGAGAAGGGATTATCTCGACGCGAGTTATTTGTACGCAGATCCCATAATGGAAATTTAGAATGTATTAGATAGGTTTACTAACCTTACTAATAGCGTTTTCTGCTCTTTGCTGCGCATAGTGCAATGTCTGCAGTGCTTTTTGGTGAAGCGCCTGAGCTTCGGCAATCTCATCCTTTCGTCGAAGCCGATAATCGACTCTCTTGCGTTCATCCTCCTCCAACATGGCAATCGCGTCCTCAAGCTGCTTTTTCTCCTCGAGCTTATGCCTTAATCGCATTCTGTTTTGAAGACGACATGAAAGCTTTCGAACTTTATTAAAAACACATTTTTCTCATTAGGGCTAACTGAGTGATATACATAGGCCGTTGTAATTGAGGCCTGACAGTTCATGACCTTTGAAGAGGGTTATTGCCAGAAAGTAAGCTATTTACAGTGAAAAACTAAGTTGACGATGCAAACAATTTTCCAGTGCTATTAAGTATAGGCTATGAGATTCGCTTCTGATTTCAATACAGAGATGTCTCTTGTTTCCTATGCAAACTTGGCAATACTGTGAAATTATATTAGAAACGGTGAACATAAGCGCGTGCAACAAGCATTTCGTAAGATAATTGCTTACTGAAGATTAACGTTTTCCTGTAGGAAATTGTTCATGATTCCGTAGAATTTTCTGCTTTGGATACCTGAGTTTTTTTTTTATCCATTAGGCTACGGTCAGCATGTGTTTTTGTGTTTCGTGAGTTGCCAGAAGGTAACCTAGATTCTTCAAACAAGCCTAAGTATTCTGTATATATAATAATATTACAGTCTTCTCATATCATCTCGGTCAGGCGAATAATATTGGTTGTATACATAAATGTCTTTAGCATCTCAACGACTTCTAATTCCTTTTATTGCTTTTTTTAACACTGAAGCAACAGGAAAAACCGAAACGCGTTAATTGGAGTAGCACTATAGCTTTACAGAGTAGCTGCTGCCAAGTTAAACTTCAGTTTAAACAGAATAACTACTGAGTGCTCTTGAGTGATGTTGAAAGCAATGACAGGCTTGCAGTCGATTCAGTCCACTGCGCCTGTGTAGCACTGTACATGCATAAGAAGAATCAGATGAAGTACGCATGCCGGATTGTTTATGACTGTAAAAAGGACCCGACGCATAAGGATCGCTATTTCGTTAGTCGAGTGGCGTCAGGTACTCGGACTTAAAGCTCTGATTTGAATTAACAAAAGAATCTACCGATCATGGAAAATACAAAAGTAATTGAATAGTACTAAGGACTGTGTCGGGTACTTTATTGTTTTGTTCTGGCGTTTCTTCTGTTCAAGGGCAACTCGCTCCTGGCGAGCGGAAACAGCATCTAACGGAATCGATTGAAGATCGTTTAATTCTCCGGCCAACTGAAGTCTGAAATAAATACAGCATACAATAAGTACATGTAATTGGATTTGTGGTTATTAGATATAAATTCGACCCACTGAAGATGAAAGCTGGACTTATATATTCAATTTGGTAAAAGTAGAAGCACATTAGAGTGTATACGGGGAGATGATACGCACACAGTTGGGTTGAGAAAGCAACACAACAGCAGTAATACCTGCCGTAGTAACAGCAATTGGTTTTTAAAAGAGCTGAAAATTCATTAAAGGAGGATCATTCTTGGATAATCTTTTGTTTTTTTTTATAGTATTCTAGGGAGCATATTTGACCTACTACTTAAAGCTGATGCATTACGGTGCACTGGTGAAATTCTATATTTCGGTTATCACCAGCTAGGGACACATCTAGCTTCGCGCGTGGAATTGAAAGAACTTTCAAAGGATTATAGTGTGCCGTTAAAAGGCTCATGAGACCAGGCATCCCTTGCGTAACATTAAAAGCCGAGATCATGACAATGCCACCGTCGTTCTTAATTAGTTCAATCAACGCCTGTCCACAGAAATCGTGTCGATCTCCTTCACAACTCAATTAGTAGGGCAGTGAACCGCAGAAAGTATTTACTTTAACAGGGTTTGAGTTTAAAGTTGTTTGCAAATCTCTTGTAAAGGGACCAAGGTACTTCATTTTTACCGGTATCGGTTCACGATCATTTTAATAAACATGTATCAGCTATATTCGAGAACTTCCATCGGTTATGTATATATATACTCGTTAACCATCTAATTTTGATTAAACTGAAAACTAGCAAAAAATCAATCTCCTTCACCTCCAAAAGGAAAGATAATCGGTCAAGTATACAAAAGCTAACGATACGTTGTGATGCAGTGCTTTCGATTGCTTCCAAAAACGGAAAAGCAACACGAATGCGCGATACCTGCAGCTATTTAAAATTAATTTTTGAGACAGGGATTTTTTTATTCAGTTTTTATACCAAGATAGTAAAAGTTACAGGGTTGCGCTTACACTGTAGATTGTTCTTTGGTCAGGAAGAGGCTGCGATCCATCTCTGCTATCTGTAAACAAAACAAATCTTTGATTAGGTAAACAAGCAACGTTGAGAAAACTATCGTCTAATATCCTGTTAACTAGTTACAGAAGGACAGACTGATATATATAT
>NW_019211459.1:15761710-15855713 GCF_002443255.2 Varroa destructor | reverse complement strand
TATATATAGCCTTAACTAAATATCCCATGGACAAACTGAACTGATCAAGAAATCTGC
Organism: Varroa destructor; assembly: GCF_002443255.2. NCBI lineage: Eukaryota > Metazoa > Arthropoda > Arachnida > Mesostigmata > Varroidae > Varroa > Varroa destructor. Next base: position 15,855,656 of record NW_019211459.1, on the reverse strand, counting down.
TACAGAGAAGCTTACCTTAGTGAAAAAAGCAGCTACATTTTTATCCTGTGCAAGTATTTCGACATCCACTTCTGTGAATAGTTCTGACCCAGGATATTCATGCTGTCGTAGTAGTTCCAGGATTCGTGGTGCAAAACCGCTGAAATACAAACAAGTGAAGAAAATGAAATTAGTACATATTGTGAGTGGGTTGACCAAACCATTGAGTTACATTTTTTTCCGATGGCAGCAGTTCTCTAAACAAATAGCATGCATATCAATAAGATGCTTTGCCATTACGAAACTAGGTCCTAATTTATTACAATTTGCACCTATCTGTGATTGAAACTGATAACTTAAATATCATTGGCAGACAGAAATATTAACAGGTAACTTGAAACATTAATGCACAGCTATACACATCTAAAACTATTGCATATTTACTCAAATGTACGTACAAGAATGATTTTCCTATAGCCTTTATCAATTAGAGAACTGGGTCTTGTATATATATATATATATGCTCTTGCACACACCAAAATATATTAAGTCAGTTCAACCGTTCGATAAAGGACTTGGTACTAGAATCTCGAGAACTTAGCCTTAAAACATATTTAGCGACGACAAATTATCATCGGCTGATTACCACGGAATGTGGGTCACAAGAATGATGCAAGGAAGTTTTTATATGGTGTTGAAAGAAGACATTACATATTCAATCGTAGCTTACCTCATCTTCTCCGTCGCACTCGGCCAAAAATTAGAGTTAAACTGTGAAAGAAATTGTCGCGCACACATGAGCGTACTTCAAGGATAATCAGCTGAGCCCCACTTAGCAGACCACCCATAGGTAAAGTTAATAACGGCAGCATCGATAACCACGAACAGCTTTCCCATACTGGGAATTGGCTAAAATCGTGCACTGCGCGAAGCATAAGTACACACTTCATACTCAAAAGGATTTTACGTATCCAAGACATGGTCAGCAATAATCAGATGGCATCATGGGGCGATAGAAAGGCGCTGCTAACGAGGTGCATAATAGAACACCCGCACAGAAGTGCGGTGAATCCTGTCTAGTCCTGTTCTGTAATATTTTTAATCGGAAATCGGCAAATCGTTGATCCTGCATCTATGCGACTCGTTGCAGATCTATCAACCGGTGACAGCGTGCCGTCCAGTTGTTGCATACAGGTCCGGTTTCGTGCTAGCCGTAATTTACGTAACATGAGTTTATATAACGTACCACAAACAAACTAACGAATGTTATCATTTAGAAGTAAGCAGTTGTATTTGTTACAATAGAAACTAATAGCTTGGCTAAATTTGCGAATTGTGTAGGTCTAACAGGGACAACTAAGTATCAACCCTTAGCATAAATGTTGCTACTGCCCGAATATGCATACAAAACAGATATGGCGGGCTAAATATGGGTGAAGACAGAGCCCATCAAAGAGCGATACAATATGGTATTGATTTGTGCAGCGAAAGAGAACACTTTTTTTCGAACGGACTGCATGAAGTTAGTCGGTGTAATTTAGTCTAATCGATTGTTGTATCTTATTTGGTAAATTACATTAAGAAATCCGGTCTCCGACATTCTAGCCTTATATGACGACACCTTATTTTTCTGCGCGCAATGTGTGATTGTGGCACGGCTATTTTAAAGGAAACCACTTGCGCACAATTTAACGAGTTTTTTTTATGGTTTCAGAAAGGGTAAATCATCCCGCACGTCTTACTTGATGCCTACGTACACCACAATTAAGGTTGTTAACTATAAAAACATGTCGTAAACTAAATCGAGATCACAAAGTCTTTGATAGGTAATAAACCTAATAGTAGAATGATAATCAACAGGAATCTAATCTGTTAACAATCAACACGTCACGCCAGCTTGAAACGCGCCTGATACTAAACTCTAGGAGGAGCGCGCATATTCATAGCTTTTTAATACTACAGTAGACAAGCCTGGTAAAAACAGTATTCATGTAAAGTTTTGTTAGAAGATAGTTAACTAACGCATATGTAGAACAAGAACTGATTTTACAAGATATATATATATATATATATATCTATATAACTGCAGTTAAATTTAACATAAAGTTTCAAAGCTTTAATTATAAAGCGGTAAAATATCAAATTGCAAATCCTGTTTGCTGACTGAACGCTTGAGATATGGTGCATAAAGTCTAGACTTTAGAAGGGCAGGCTCACATAGGGAAACTTTAGGCGTTGAAATTCTTTGTTAATTAAGTCTACGATCAATCGATGTCTTCCATCCGGCTGTACACCTATATGCCTAAATCAACATCCTACTAATTGCAAATAAACTGGATCAAACCAAGCTTTCCTCAAATCAAAGTTTGCTTACATCTTTGGCAAGATCAATAGACGTATAAATCATTAATTAGCACTGAATATCACAGAGTACTGTCGCTATGAGGTCTTAGGCGGAGGCATGAAATAGTAGCAAGGCAAAAAACCAATTCTGAGGCTCTCCGAGTTGCATCGAGTACATTGACTGTGCACCCTAAAATCTGCAATGATTATATTTTGGATAAGTAAATTAAGGTTGACCCGGTCAAAAGTGCGTGATATATCGTTATAGATGTAATGTAATGTTTTTGGGGATTATTGTGAGTAAGTCAGTGCGCTCAAAATCGCCTTGGTGGAATGTGTGACAGTTTGAAAAGTAATTCAATGATAGTGTTTAAATAAAATTTTCTAGAACAAACCATGTGACGCTACCTTGGATCTATCGAGTAGATTATATAAAGCTTTAGCAACTTTAAATCCTTTTCTAAAAGATGAGGTACCGATAATTATTCAGCTGATCACTTCGTCCTAAAAGAAGTTTAAGCTACGCTTAGGGTTTACCCTTAACTTTGAAAGAGCTTTGGGTACCGCCGTTCTGAACTGAGTACGTTGTACGTGATGCTTAGGGCGTATGACGTCGACCTTCGCTTGCTTTCCTCTTCAACTTAGAAGCTCTTACAGGTTGTCATGCCTACATAAAAACTTTATGATTTATGCGTATAAAAAAATTGTTCTTGGATTAGTGCCTGGGTTTTTGGGGGCTGGTCGCGTCGGGGGAGTCCTTTTTAGCTGGTCGTTCATGCATTCAATGAGAATTATTTTAAACCTATGTAGACCAGTCTTTATTGAGTTTACTCGGATACCGAGCATCGTGGTTTTAACTGGTGTGATAAGTCGGGTTGTTTCAAAACACTCGTTAAGGTTCTTCATTAAACTTCGTCAGAATTTGGAAAATTTGGCCCGGCCGGGAACGTTTGTTATTTGGTTGCCCATGTCGTTCTCTAGAATTCCGTATTTCCGTCACACAACAGGATACAACAACTCTATGCAATAAACATATAAACTTACCATCTATGGAATCTTCTGATAGTACTTGGTTTAAAAGAAGAAAAAAAAAGTAAAATATACAAATAGTATTTCATAATGTCTTCTATATAATATTGTGCTGTCAGTCTAAGTTACATGGGTGTTATCATTATATCAGGTAATGATTAAATACTAATTCTGTTATTAGGCAAAAGGGCCTCAAATATGGGGATCTGAAATGTTACCAGCATCGATGCAGAAACCGTATTTTAACATGCACATTTCTTTGCACTACCGGCGAACGACGTCTCTCTCTAGTTCCCATTAAAAAGCAGATACTAGCCGTAAGCACTAGATAATTTCAATGAAGCTGTCCTTTTTGCTTTTATAGTGATGTACGACGACAGAGACAACGTCGATAACCATCGCACGTATTTTCCAATGACAAACTGTCGTAAGACTAACCTTGATTTTCTCGTCACAATATACGTTTATAGTGCATTGAACTGTATATATACATATTGAACTACTATCAGCGGTTCTCGTGAGTTTTATATTAAGTTTAGCATAATTCCAAAAACAAAAATAAGTAGTTCCCTTAATTTATGTTTATTTGTTTCCCTTTGCGTGGAAACTAGATTAGGCGGCGAAATAGCAGAACGTCGTCTCCAAGTGTAAAACAAATGTAAAAATGACGGCAACTAAGCCCATCTTGCGGTAGAATAAATTGCATACAGAAAACGGATGTTTATCATTCATAATGACGGAGGAACAGGATTTCATATCATCAAAGCAGCAACCAAAACCGCCTTGGAAGAGTACTTCCTTGTAAACAGAAAATTCTATCATTACTAGACTATCTTGTCCATATACTTGTAATATATACAGTAGAGTTGTATATGAAGGAAAATTGTACTTATATATACGTATACATTGGTCAGAAAGTATTACGGTTTTTAAGCTGAAATTAAAGCAATTTTAATTTTAGAACAATACCAGTTAACTTATTACGTGCTTCTTTGATCAGTTTTTTGCTGATTACACCATGATCTCATTACTTTTTAAAACTTTTGCGCTTCCTGGCTTAAGAATTGCGGTAAGCGAATCTCGCATCTCTCCTGGAAAGTCATATCAATAATTAAGGAAGTTCCGCAGGGACCAAAACTTATAATAGTCTGATGGTGAATGTTCCGAGTCATACGCCGAATAGATTGCACTAACCTATCAACATTTCCCGAATCTTTACTGAATAGCTAAACATGTGTCATGGTGAAAGGCAACGCCTATTTTGTTTTCTAGTCAGAGTCCATTATTTTAACGGTTCGTTGTAGTCTTGTTAGTCGTTGACAATAGAGGTCTGAATCAATCGTCTTCTCTTGCGGCCACAGCTAATAATGTACAATTCCTTCCTACTTGCACCAAATACATAGCATTACCTTCGTTGCCACCAGTCTGGACTTTGCCACAGAATATGCAACTTTTCCTGGCTTTGATTATAATCTTTTTCGCGCATTATCTGGTCCACTGTTCATTACTCGCAATAAGCTGCTCCAGAAATGGTTTGATCTCGCTGCGCCTCTTTGAAGTTTTGCAAATCGAATTACGATCGAACAGATGCTTTTGCGCTCATTCAGTGGCACCTAAAACATGGGCTTTTTCTTTTCTAGTCAGTTTTCTTCAAATTATTTGAAAGTGCTTCGTGATGGCTGCTCAATTCCTTGACGATGTAATGGCTACTCACGTGTTGGCTTCGTTCAACTTACGCAATAACTGCACCAATCATTCACTGGGAAGAACATTTGTTTTCTGATAACGTATCTTGACCGTAAACAGCCTACATTCTTTATGAACCTAGGAAGCATTTGTGCCTTTGCCAAAATGAAACGAATCTTCACAGAAATTTTACTTTTTTGGCCTTTGTCCGCCAAGTTTGAATAAAGGCAGTCGAACGATCTCAGCTCGTTTATCCCTATCAGAGCTCAGCTTTCAATCGACGCAATCGCGACTCACCTTATTTGAAATATTCCACCTTTTGAAGAAATGTCGGTATTATGCAGATCACCCTAGATATGAGGGAATCAGAGCGTATGGCTTCTGTGGCACAACTAAGCCTTATAAGCTAGTAGTACATAGTTTGGATTTAACACGATATTCTCAGCCTGTTGTTGTACTGCCTAGCGCGTTGGCAACTAAAATCATATCAAAAATAATTACTTCAAAACAGAATTGCGTCAGCATGACACATTCTCTACCATTGTTTAACATACGGACGGCTTAGACTTCTATCGGTCGCATCTTAAGATAAATCCTATATATGTACGCATTAACTTCTCCATAAATTTAGGAAAAATTCGTGTTTCGTCGCAATCATTTTAACGTTTTCACCTTCGTTCTAAAGCTATTCCGCTAAAAAGTAACGTCATAAAGAATATTTTAAACAGACTGATTTAACGCTGAACAAATATTTTGCATCTTACGTCAGGCGCTGCCGTTAGGCGTTGGTCCGGATGGTTGACCTTCAGCACGAAATCAGGCGCATTTACTTCCGGTTTCAAATGTCTATATCACTTCATATTTGGCCCTTGTCTTCGATATTCTGTTTATGTGATTCGTTACATTCAATTCGACAATCATTAATATGAGCACGCACTTCAATTTACAGTTTTAACTGATAATTAACAAACCGAATTTTTAACGCTTGCATGTATAAGGCTTACATTTTCTGAACACTTTATACCCGACGATATAACTGTACAACAAATACATATGATGACTACGAGTTCGAATTAATTTGGAAACCACACACACCGGCCAATATATATATAGCTAGAAATGTCGGTTTGAAAACACTAACAATTGATTTCTTTTTTCTCATAATCATACATAGAACATTGATCAAAACAATTCTGCCTTCCTCATGTAAATCTGTAGAATAAAGATCAAATAGCGACGACAAAGTTGCGTAGAGGGATCCACCGCGTATTATTTGGGTGACTTAAACGCGGCTTGTAAAACTGTATAGGCGCGGACTAAAAACCTGTGAAAGGTCGTATATATTCACTAGAGCGCGCTAATATTTCAAAAACGGATGGAAGCCTGTGTCTGCATATCATTTTCTACTTACTTTACACACAGATTGAAACGTACTTACCTAATGTGGTTGAGACTAGCACACACAATCACACATTATCGCGGTAATAATAACAACTATGATGATGTTGTCGATAATAAGATATCAAGGCGTTACGTCAATTATTATACTCTGTAGTAATAGATACCCATGATTGCGTAGATTAAAGCGGTGGCAATGTAACTGGTTGTTATTAGCGATACCCACATATCATGAGTACATGTTCACGATACCAATGAATAGCGGTAGTGAATGATCGCCGGTAAGAAGTGTCAATAAATCGTCTGTATAACTCGTTCAACTTCCATCAGCAATAAACGGTCGAAAACATACCATCAAAAAACAACAGCAGCTTTTTGCTACTCAGAATAGAAAGCCAACCATAATCGTTTATAATCTTATGCATGAACAATAACAATATAGAAAATAAATGCGATTTTATCTGGCTTCCAAGAGTTGTTATAAAAATGATTGTATTTTCTATTCCTTACAGACACAAATGATACTTGACTTAAATCGTTTTGTTTTTTTAAAAATATTGGCAAAAAAGTGTGTTAGAAAACGAAATAAAAAGAAAGCGCGTATCCTCTAGGTGGTATGTACGAGACTTAGCTAGGTAAACGGGCCATGTTCCGTGAAGCGTGGCTCGCACGCTATATTGAAAAGTGCATAAACTCGTGCAATGAGGCCTAAAAAGTAATCCATATGTTTGTAAACAATTATACTTCTGAAAATGCAAGTTAAAACTGGTTCCAATGACTCCAGTCGAGCCTACATATCTACCAACATAGTTGCGGAAACGTTTGATAAAAATCGGTTATGCGAATGTTCACACAGTCGTACCCGATGTCTACTACGCAGAAGTTTCTGTTAGCCACACAAAACGAATTTGAACGTGACTGCATGAAAATTGTTTTACTCGCAAATTGTACTATTGTCTCGACGAACCATTGAAAAATATACCAAGACAACTGATCACTACGACACTTCCATTGTCGTCTATATTTTGCTTTGCTTCTTGAATCACATACGCATCTATATCTAGTGGATAAGCTGAGCTTCTTCTATCTAGACAGCTGATCTGAAAGGGTAGAATCCTGAAAACTTAAGAAGAACTGGAGTTCTGGTGACTCAAAGTAGGCTAAATATATTAGTTTTCCATATTTTAACCAATTCTTGCCATTGTTGTGAGGTCTAAAATTTTTTAGTACGAATAACTCATCAATGAGCAATACTGTTTGTACTTGACTCCTTCCTATGCTCAACAGACAATTCCTGTCAGCAATTCGTATGTGCAGTAGGCTTGGGCTTCGTTATAATGCAATAATAACGTATTTGTCTACAAAACTTATGGACACTTCCTGGTCTAGGTTCGAAACTGAATATATACAGCTTCGTTTACAGCTGAAGCCGACCGTCTGACTTGTGTATCGGATGTAAAACTCCCAGTCCCATGCAGGCTAATCATGGGTTCCGGTACGAGATTTAGCTAGGTACAAAGGTCGTTGAAGAAAAGCAAAAGGAAAAAGGCATTTATAGCACTAATAAAAAAAGCCAGAAGTACTCATTTTATATATATATATATATATATATATATATATAGATATAGATATATATAAACACTGAGATTTTATTGTCATCTTAGTCGTTATCTTGAAGACGCTGTCATTATATCTGGTCCATTAGAAGGTTAATTTATTTTCAAGCACTGCAGCCCGTTTAGTCCGTTGTCAATTCTCCGTTACCACTATTACCATTTCTGCGCGTTAAATACATATAACTGGTTTATTCGGAATAGTTTTTGGAATAAGTCTGAGCATACTCGTTCGCTAACACCGCTTAGTTTTCACGAAAGGAAATGCTGTTTTCCTTGTGGGGAGACTAAATCGTAGAACAGCTCATATATCCAGTAGCTATGTGACATCCGTGCCGAAACGCTTTCATATGCATAAACAACTCCCAAGGTCATGATGATCACCTTATAACGAGCACACATACGCACGCCATCGTGCTCAACGTCTTGGCAGCTGTTCCGTCGGTCAGAAGCGTTGTCACTTGCGCTAGAAACGAAGACAACTCCAGATAATGTAGACGTGAGCTACCCGCCTCCTCACGATGTTCCGCGTGTAGGCACGCGAAATTTGAAAAAGCATTAACGTATTGGTCAGTTTTCTTGCAGCGTGTTTATACAAAGGCAAAAAGTCAAAAAAAGGATAATGTTCTGTGTACTGTGAGTAGATTTTTCATTTTTCTTGAAACCTATCAATTTGTAGAGTAGCAGAGTGCATAAGCCTAATGTATTTATTTTTTAATTGCTGATTAAATTCCGATGACGGTAGAGTTTCAAGCGGCTTAGCTGATGAACATAGTTCCAGTATATTACATTTTAATGTTACACAATTGTAGATATAAGGAGTTATAATTACACAGGTATATAAGCTCTGCATTACACATTATGTACGATCTGGTGTTGCGGTGCGTAGTTTTACTGCATGCATTTTTAGAGACATTTGTGGAAACCACTGTCGACAACATCGTACTTGTAGAACCTTGAGTGACTATCTAAATAGAATTCAATTTGTTGGTTCCACAAGTTACTCATTTTACTTATACATCGGGAACATCACAAGTAATTTTAATATAGCGACCTCTGGTGGACAGGAAACACTTGGTGCTGTGCGGTTTGCTCGAAGGATTCGTTTTGGGTGTTCTGGCATCAAAGCAGGACATCGGTCAACCTGATTGCAGTTACGATTACCTCGATCGTTGTGGTCAGGATCTATTTTTATGGCACACCGACGCGGATAACGTTAGAGCACCAATCACCGCCACAGAACTTGAAGAGCACTGCGAGCGTCAGGACGCAGCTGAAACGTTGGCTACTCTCATAGAATACTAATACATAGTCTAGGGAACTTTCGTATCACGGCCAATTCTAAGATCAATTCAAACGCATATGATATTGGTAGCATTTTGACGCATATTGAAAGAAACATCCACCATTATATTAAATTTAAAAATTCAAACATAGAGGGATAAAATATTAGGAACCTTATTTTATCTAAGTCTGTTTTAACAAGCTTATCTATTAGAAGAAAAACTAGTGCACATTTACGCTGCACATCTATTTATGCACGTCAGATCTGGCCCGTGGGGTTAAAATTGCGGATGATTTTCTCATTCTTTCTGCTGTTCACTATATAATTATCTAATATACTTCGATATATTATACGATAATTTTATCAGTCAGGGTAATATTTTGTAGAAGTCCCGAAAAAACTCCACAAAAAACCAAATCCTTCACTGACTATTGGTAATTAGCGAAAATAGGATATATTTTACCTAATGTAATAGATTTCTTTACTATGGATAGGTTATATATTCGATACAGGATCACCTGGTTTATTATGACGCGTATCATTCATTATAGATGTGTCCGAGCACGAGCCGAAAACTGCACGGCTGGGCTGGTAAAAGGTACAATCAGATTTTTCCTTGATGCGATTCGTGATGAGTTCGAGACTCGTTGCGATCCTACAACGGCTCAGCATGACGCATATTTACGCATCGCGCCTTGCTTGAACAAGCTCTCTGATAAACTGCGCAACTGTTCGATTGATTTCATTCTGTCAACAGACAGAGCTGCCAACGACTCTATCGGAAAACCCTTGCGAGAAAAGGTAAACGTCAGTATTTTATAACTAATTCATAGCAATCGACCTAAAGCCCTTGCTATATGAAGAATCATTTTTAGCGATTTTATAATAACATACCCTCTGGTTTTAATACTATTATGAATTTAAAATAAATAAATAAAAGCGCTTTTACATTTAACATTTAATTCTTGGTAAAACTACATTTGGCCAGATTGGCCTAAAAGAAGCAGCTGGAATAGCGTGAATAGCTTTTCAGTTATCAATTAGGAGTTTTAACGATATTGCCAAATTTAAAACTAAGGTCACAGACTACTCTCTGAAAGTGTGATTTATTAGTTGAGTCTGTAAACCAAAAACTACTTAGGCAGAAATGACGCAAATGGAATACCCCTCATGCGGTCTTGAATTTTACAACAAATTAAGGGTGTATTCTAAAAAAATGAGATGTTTTTCTGTTGCAATGTTGACTTTTGCTATCTGCCAAATCGTTTATTTAACAGATTCCGCCGGTGTGTTGTAATTTCGCTTTCTACACCGAATGTATGTGCACCGCAGTTCGAACGTGTGGCGAAGATGCTGAGACTTTCATGCGCTCTATTCTGACCACTATTGCCGGAGATTTCGTCAATGGAGCCTGTGGTTCGTACGAACCGAATAGCGAAGTCTGTAAGCTGCACAAGAGACAAAACAAAAACATAGCTACCTCGCTAGAGAACAGCAGTTATAAGGATATTCACACGTTTGTCTCGGCTCTAGACAAACTCGCCATATCACTCAGTTCACGCTAAAAGCTAATTATGGAATGTATAAAGAAGATGGTCTCAGAAAGGTTGCACTAAGGTTTAATGACCTAATCAAGCGGCAGTTGTTAGGCGATTTTAAATCGAAATACAATTTCAGTATTACGATCTTTGAAATGATCAAAAATAATATAAATTAAAGGAATCGTAGATTTGCAGCAACCGTTGTAGAAGAACTAGGTTTAAGGTAACTCAAGGTAAGGTTCTGTAGTTGCTGTTGATGCTTGAAAAGTATGTTCTGAAAAATGCAAGACCTTCATTTCCACTCACCGTTCAACTGGCAGCTAACTTCTAAGTTATACGACAAAAAATTAGCGTTTTCTTGTAATGATATAGGATTTACATTTTTGTCTATAAGTGTATACGTGATAAGAATTATATAGGCCGTAAATAAATAATGACTAATGCAACTTTTTATATTTTTTGTTTTCGTTTATAGAATATTTTCATTAAATATTCATAGTCGTTCATTCATAGAAATTCATTCTAGCCAGGTGAAGTGCTTTGATGTTTTTCCATCTTTTGCACACAAAATAATAATGCAAAAAGAGAATGCGAATCTTCGCTTTGAAACGATTCTTAGCAAAAGCCAATTATTTCACTAGTTTTTCTGCCCAAACGAAAAAAAAATTATAATATTTAGTGAGGCACGTTACAGCTTTCGCGATAATCCTTAAGGTTCTCGAATGCCTTTAGTCCCAGATAGACTAAAGCAATAAAAAAAGGATCAGAAAACCAGTACAATAAAAGCACTCCTACTTACTTTCCATAAAAACCTTTCGCACAGTCTAAAATCATATTTTACGAAATCAGAAGAGAAGGAGAGCGCAAGCAAAATAATAGATATTATTATTAAATTATTTTAGGAATGGTTCATAATGTTGTAGCAAATTACAACCTGGCAAAAATAGCATACTATTTTTGATTATACTCTTGATTATATCTGAGCCAACACGATGCCAGAGATTCGGTAGAAAGAAGAAAAATACACGGGATATCCCTTAAATACTTGTATAACTTTTTGTGGTATTTCTAAAATATCTACATGAGGAAAAATCGTCAGAATGAAGAGTAGTTTTAAATTTCATGAATTCAGTAATATATATATATATATTCAATAATGGCTATTTGAAGTTAAGCTTCACCATGAGCTATTGGATTATAGTAGAGACTTTATATTCTGAAGCATTTGCATACAAAAGGTGCCGTGATTTTTTTTAAATTTTAGTTATGTACATATTCTCTAATTATTTTAGTACTTTTGATAATTAACGAAACTCGTCAGCGAAGGTCGAAATATAAGCACTCCAAAAAGTGTCTCAAGATGTACATGGCTCCTTACTCTAAATAAATCAGAACCATTTTCTATGACAGACTGTTCACATTTAATATGGATCAAAATCCATTTTCATCAAAACTACATATTTAGTCAAATCCTAATTTCGTCGGTTCTAAGAGACGCCAGAAAAAACCTGACAACGATCGTAACTTAAGACGTAGATCTAAGCCTTTTTTTACAAAGCTGCATAGAATAATAGTTACTACTCCGTAAATATTAGTGCATGTGAAGTGAATAAACCAGCTTGCTATGTACTTTAATAAATAAAAAAAAAATAGAAAACTTATTATTGATTCGCTTTTCGAGCAAAACATCCATGGCGCACATTTTCCTGCAAAATAGCATCAGCGCATTTCAGTGATTTATGATATAAGAACTACAAAGATTAGGTTTGCAAAACCGAGGCTAAAAAAGCAGCTAAACCAAATAGTGATTTCGATTCGTATGTGCTCCAGAAAAAATGAGTGCTAATGCAAGGAAAGTAAAGCTGATCTTTATTGTTGGCATATCAAGTATATATCCGTCCTAATGGTTATATAATAATTCATTTTAATTAACGTAATTAACGTTCCTATGCCCTGTCTACGGTGCATGACAACACGAGTTATAAATCATAAAAACTTGATTTGCTGACCTTTAACCAACTAACTATTAAGTAATATGAAAACTCGAAACGAAAACAATTCATATAGTCATATTTTTAGGAATCTGGCTTGTTTTCAGAAAGCAACTGCAGGAACAGTTGTGGGTCAACCGCACTGGGATGTTCCCATCCGCGATGTTGTCCAGTCCTTCTACGTAGTTTTCTCGGCTAATTATGAAGTAGCAGGCGTTGATGATCTACTCATACGGTATACAAGAGTAAACGCTTTATGCACTGGAGATTATAGTCCTCATCAACTGTCGTGACAAGATTAATGTAGCCCCTTTATAGGCGGAACTTGAATGAAATATGAAAACTTTTCACATACGTTGGCAAAAACATCCCATACGGATGTGTTAATCCAATGTAATTGCTAGTCATTTCCATAACCGCTTCAGTTCGGCAATTAAGCCGTATACACATTATTTTTAAAAATTTTATCTCAATTTATTTCGAACACCCTGTACTTCTAAAAAATAGAAATGTCACTGCTAACGGATGCATAGCATTGTAACGGTGATGGAGATTATGATATGTTTTTTGTAGCACATAATGCGATAGCATGAATGACCTATCAAAATTCAATCTCTTAGTCTATAGAAACACAAGTTAATATCATCGTGATCTATTGCTAACTGGCGTAGACTTAATGCCAAGGTCGATATAAGATTAAGTTAATGCGCCTGTGGGCTACTTTTGTTTGGAAATGAACACAACTCATTCAATCCCGTCTAAAAATGCGAATAGTCAATAGTGATAACTTCATTAATACGATCTAGACCGCAATACGGACCAGTACCATAAAAAACTGGAGAAAAGGCCTGCAATGGGCGTTAATCGCTACGGTAGAAATATTTCGAATTATTGCTTTAATGATAAACGATATGAATAAGTTGCCCCATAACATCTAGTTCCTTGAGTGCCTTTGCAAAATGCGATATAACAAAATAAAATACCTCGTTCTGCAAATTCTACACAATTGGATTGTCCCACAGAAATAAATTATAACCAGCATAATTCTGTCGGCACTACGTCGGTATATATCGAGAAGCCGTATTTTCTTATTTTATTCAAAGATTATATGTCATGCCTACAGCATATCTATACGCGTATTTAGTACAGAACTAGACAACGGCTAAGTGATCATTCTTTTTATTATATATGCAATTCATTTCTGATTGCCCCATAATTTCTATCGCACTTTCTATTTATTATATTCTTTACGCTTTTTAAAAATGCCGCTGGCTCACTTCCAGAGTTTCTTAATCGACATATTCTTTTCGGCATCCTTCTGCATAACTTTAGCAACCGCCATTTCGAAATCCTCTTGAGTTACGTGAACGCGTCGTTCCCTGAGAGCATACATTCCAGCTTCTGTGCAAACGCCCTTAACCTCTGCTCCAGAGGCGCCGGGCATCGCTTCAGCGATCTTTCGTAAATCGATGCCACGCGTAAGATTCATCTTCCTCGAGTGTATTCGAAGTATGTCAAGACGGGCTTCCTCATTAGGCGGCGGAAACTCGATCTTTCGATCGATACGGCCAGGACGAAGTAGAGCCGAATCCAGAATGTCAATTCGATTTGTGGCCATAATCACCTTGATGTTGCGCGTCGCCTCGAAACCGTCCAATTGATTAAGCAGTTCCAACATGGTACGCTGCACTTCAGAGTCGCCTCCGGATCCGCTCTCAATCCGGGAACTGCCGATAGAATCGATTTCATCCATGAAAATGATTGACGGCGCATGTTCTCTGGCCATCACAAACAGCTCTCGCACCATTCGCGAACCTTCACCGATAAACTTCTGTACGAGCTCCGAACCGGAGACGCGAATAAATGTGCAGTCTGTGTGATGCGCGACGGCTCTCGCCAGTAGCGTTTTACCGGTGCCGGGTGGCCCGTACAACAATACGCCCTTTGGCTGGGCAATACCTAGCGCTTCGAACAGCTCTGGATGTTTGACGGGCAGTTCGATGACCTCCTTAATCTCCTTTATCTGCTTGTCCAACCCGCCTACCATTTCGTAGGTCGAGTCCGGCACCTTCTCCACCATCATAAGCGAGACAAGAGGGTCGACTTTGTTCGGCAGTATCTTATGTAATGTATACGAATCATTGCGCAGAGCGACTCGGCAGTTAGGAGTCACCTGTAACGAACAGCCAAACAAACGTACAGTGTAATTTTTTATTGAAATAAAGTTGTCCAATGGAATATGACTGAATATTAAAGTAAATGAACACGTAAAAATTCCCAAAAACTCCCTGGAATCGTACTAGGCAACCAACTCGATTGACAAGAGGAAACTGCTTCTATGATCTCAATTGAAAGGTCGGCTTTTCAATAAGACTGAAAAAGAGACACAAATAAAAATCCGTCAAGAATAGCGCAACATATTTTTGTCAATGTTGTGCTCACGTGAATTAGATTTTGTGATGGGATCTGGTACCTGGCTCATGTCAATGTTTTTATCGATGTCCACGACGAACTTGCCCTCCGGGTGCACCTTGACAAGCACTTTTTTCTTATCCATTGGCTTGACAACTTCACCCACGTAGGAACCTTGCTCTTGCAGAAGTTGCAATTCCTCGCGTAGCAAACGAACTTTCGCATTCAGCTCATTTCGTTGTGCTTGCAGCCTGAAGCAGATCAAATAGGTCAGAATCGTGCTTTAGTCTTAACCGTCACCCACGTAACCAAGCACCTAGTGTACGTCAGAAGTCGTTAACTGTCAGTTTTGAACAGACAGCAAAGTAGATTACAAAAAATTGGAACTTCGATACCGAAAGCAAAGCATGTAATATGGGTATTAAAAATTACTTACCTTCTTAGATTCTGAGTCTTGTCTGACACAATCAGCTGAAGCTCTTCGATCTTAGCAATATAATATTGCTTTAAGCCCTCCCGGTCTTTCCCGACCAACGGCTCCACCTCCATCTAAAAGTTTGACAAAATGTAGTAATTAGAATAGATAAAAGGCCCTAAAAATTTTGAGTAATTACATATTTTCACAATACATGGAATGCATATACAAGCTCGATAGCACAACCGTAAACTTGTATTCTGTTGTGTAGCTTAAGTAGCATAGTTTCTCACTACGTTATATGTTTAAATTTACATAATTCAAATTTGTTCTTTCTCTTATAACACTAAAAAATTATTTTTCCAATAATTCACTTTAATCTGGCTAATTACCACGAAGCAGTGATTATAAATCGACCACTACTAATCTTATACCATGATCATATTTTATACAGCAGCAAATTAAGCAAAGCTCAGACTCGACTACGAAATAGTCGAAACAAAATCTAAGTCAGGTTATATAGTTCAGGTCTGTTATAAAAAACTATTTCTTGCATTATAAAGCATCTATATTGTTTTACGGCTAGCCGTTCACAAATACGTATGATGCCATAAAAATCACAAACACGAAAATACTCCTACCTGCGCCGGGGCAGCGAAAAATTGTGCCTAAAAATAAAGAATCATATAATGTGAGCAAATCACATCGATTGCAGTCCTAAAAACATGTAAGTACGCTCTCAACGGTTAGCTGCTGATAATACATAACACGTGGTGCTGACCTGTTAAACATGCGGAGATTTAGACGTCCAACTCGCGTAACTAAATCAATGTTTATGAACATTGATTTGGTCATACAAGTTGGATTTTTCTTTTAATTACTCGGCTTTTTTTGACTGCATCGTTCAAACCGTGCATTTGTATATTTAATTTGGACCACATAAGGAAAATTAGGCATTTATAAGGCCAGTCGTATGGTGGTCCGTTTAACCATGATGCCGGCAAGCACAGCTGATCAGTTTGTTCTATTTAACATTATGTAGACACACAGCCGTGGTGATAACGTTTACCTTTGTTCGATTAAAGTCTAACGCACCTTTTAGTGAAAAAAACCATATATTTATATCAGCAAGTTTGATATTATTTAAATTGATTTACTCTATAAATAAATGTACATATGAACTCATCGCTTCAGGGATAAACTGTATATAGAGTTTCAAACTATTTTTTTGTTGACTTTCTAACATCTGGCGTGCTATCGCTTAGTGGCGACAATCCATATATATATATATATATAGAATAAAGTAGACAACAATACCCATATGAATTCATGAGACTAAGTTTTAGCTAAATACGATAAAAGTCTCCATAGCATGAGCACAACGACAATGACTGAGCAAAACAATTGTCACAAATATTCACAGACTATTTTTAATCAACTGCATTTCACGAATGCCCCACTTTCTCTGTAAGGCTTGTCGTGCTGTTCAAGATCTTACTTCGGACCAACCGAGTCATCTCTCGTAGCTGACTTTATACAATTTTCACTCACTTTTGCATCTCCGGTTGAAGCATCGATGACTCGCATCTTGAACCAAACACTGGGTGTCTGCTTCTGGATAAAGATAAATGGCTTGTTGGGTAAACAAATATGGTAGAAACCGCCATCTTGGAGGAAGGTCAATTTTAGCACTATTTCAGTTATTTAACATTAGCGTGACGGAAGGATGCCAAGAATGCTCATTATTTAGGCACGGTATCAATTTGATATTGACACAAACGATATCCAGTCTTGTGTTCTGGATAAAATTCAACTTTGTCAACAGCTCCTTAGCGCCCTCTGGTGGGTTCCGCGTTTAATCGAGGTTTCGATCTTCATTTGGCGCCAAAAGCATGCAAATCAAGTAAAGCTAATAGAAATTGAATAGAAGGAACGGTGTGGGGTGGGTTTTTTGTTTAAGCTTGTATGGTGAACATTAAAGTAGGCTGTAGAAAAAGCGAGTTAGTCAATTGTATGTGAGGCAAAATTTGCAAACAGAGATGGCTGATGGTAAGTACGGAATTGATGTCTGGACATTATTGAATTATACGTTGATTATAAAGACTACACACACAGTGAAAGATCTAACCAATGCTGCACAGCCTGAATTTATTTGTTAAAGTACCAATACTTACGACTTAAATGTGGATATATCCAACGGTATAAAAAAGCGTTAAATAGAAAGTTATGTGATATTGTAAACGTTTATTCTCGGACCCTGTGCCGGACTGTGAATATACCCCAGAGGATAGGTAGCCTTCTATATACTGTCTGAAGGACATCTTCGTCATTGGGCATGTCAATATCAGACAGCAAGAATGTACGCGGAGGGCCCATACATATAGAGTAAATTATATCAGTCACTGAACAAAATGGCCTGAAGTCTTGGTGTATCACCATGAAACAGAAGTGCACAGAATGCATATGTGTCTTCGCAGTTTCATCAACCTATGCACGATTAGATAATGAGTCCTAGGTTACCTCTACTCTAGTTACAACTAGTTACTGTAGTTGATACGCCGTTATTATTTATCATGCCCTTGTTGTTGCGACTTTGGACATAATACTGAGACATTATTTTCATCTAACGTTGCCTACTCTGTCCGCACATATCCTATCATAAGATAATTTCACATACAAAAAAGGGTTTATTTTCCATTAATATTAAGGCTAGCAGATAAATTACAAATACTGCGGTTGCAAATTCGGGTAATTTTTGTGGTTCATCTGTTTACCAAAGGAGGATCATTCTGGACAAAACGGTGACATCGACTAGGGCTACATTGGTTTGAAATATAAATAGTATTTTGTATATGTGATCTGTGTCGTACATTTGATGCTAAGCTGCTCATCTTAGAAATGAATTTGGCCTGAAAAAACTAAGGACGTAAAGAGGTGATGCTTGTTCAATAGGTGAATGAGGCTTCATTGATATGCGTCTACATTATCTATGGTAACGTAATGGACTTTAAGGAAAAAATTGCAGTTTTTAGAACAAATGCTTAGAGATTACTACGGCGTAGACTTCAGACTCGAGGCTAATACAAAGAAAGAAACAACCGTAAATTTTATTGATAACTTATATGCTATACACCATAAATAAAGAAAAGCAAGGAAGGACGGTAAAGAGACTATATAAATATATAATTTTTACGACTACGAGTAATTAAGGCTACTAATAATAAAAATCTAATAACTCGATAGTCTAACAATGTGATTCGTATTATTATCTAGAACTATACTATGTGCTCTCTAAACATCAAAATGCAAAATGCTCAATACAAAGCTACAATACAAACTTCTAATAATCTGCATCCACTTGTACATTGTTATTATGTCTGAGTAGAGTCGTTGGCGTCGTCGCGTTCCCGACGGTCGCGTTCGGACCGTTCAGGTCGACTGGCAGCGCTCGAGAAGTTCAAAGCAGTGAAGAGTGGCCATAAAAAAGGCTACGATGTTGTCGTCGATAATGAGGATGACGTGTATGAAGAAGTCACTGAAGAGGAATACAATCGACGCGTTAACGACCGTCGAAGCGATTTCGTGGTAGGAAACGATGATGGTACGTAGGCAGTCGGAGTAAAATAATCGCATAATAGACACTTAACAAATTCAGTTTATTATTGATTACTTTATTAATTAGAGTAGTTCGACGACTTCATTTAAAAAATTTTATTATGCATACTACATATTATGACCCTATTACTTGCGCGTGCCGTAACGGCATGACCACCAGTCTTGTCGTTCTGCTCTTCTTTTTGAGCCACACGCGGGTCTACGTAACCAATCTATTTATTTCGAATTAAAAGTAGATTTTTTAAAGACTCACTGTTATCCTTACGACGAATTAATAGTCATTAATTATTATTAGTTAATAGATTCGTTGAATTATGGTGGTAATACTGAGCGTATTCATATTATTTTAGATTACAAGGATAACGGCTACGAAATTTTTGACGAAGAGTTCGAAGAAAACGAGCGGGAAAAGTCCAAGAAGAAAAAAGTTTCTTATAAACCACCCAAGAGCGCTCAAGAAAAGCGGCAAGAAGCCAATAAATCTGGCAATATTCGGTATGAATTATGGTTAAGATGTTTACTTTTGCTATTAACAGTGGAAAATTTAATACAAATGGTCTCATGCTTGAAGAACAAAATTCCTCTGGTACCAAACTATAACTGGAACCCATCCACGTCCACATAACTGTGTTCCGGTTTTTATTATTTGTCAAATTAACTTTGTTATCGTTATTTATAGGCTGAATAGTTCGTTAGGTCAATCACCAATATTTTTTAGACATTTTTTACATCATAATATCTAACATAAAATAAACTCTATTCATATTTATTTGTCCTGTTTTAGCTCCATGTTTCTCTCAGCGCCCCATAAACGCAAAGCAGAAACGGCATCCCTAGAGGACGACGATGTATTAGCATCTATCATGAAAGCCAAAGGTTTCGATGTAGATGACGATGACGCACCGATAAAGTTAAGGCCAGCTGGCGGGAGCATAAAACGGCAGAAGAGTGAGGTAAACTCAAAGTGACAGGCAAACTCACACTTTTCTAACAGCGCAATATTGCATTGTTTGCTACCGGATTGATTACCGTATTTTTAGTCGATTAGTCTTGTCTTGGGTATTGCTTAAACATGATTTAATATATAGAAATTTTATAGTATTATGTACATTTAAGTAAAAGACATTCCTCGCATGTAGTAGTTCAGGGTCCAGTTTTGCATTCTCGATTACGTTCCGAGAATTTTGAGTTTAACGTAACCGGTATTTAGGTAGTAGCTACACTCAGCTACGATAGATTGGTGAAATTGATTTGGTGCACGACTCTGAAAGCGACTTTTCCGCGAAATTATTGAAACTTCTTTAAATTGTGATTTCCTTTGTTTATATTATTCATAATATTGTTCGTCCTTACTATAGAGTTCTCTGCCTGCAAATCCATTTGCGAAGAAAGATCCAGTCAACAAAGCGAGTACTGCGTTTGAAAAGCCAACAACTGCAAAAGCCCAAGATGTGAAGCCTAAAGTCTCGTCTGCAGAATCCAAGGTAGTCTCTAGCAAGAAAAATATCCTTTCCGACACAGAAAAATCTATGCCCATTGAAGAAGGCTCAACTCCAGAGACAAATACTAACATTGAAAATGCTAACTTTAAAGAAGAAGAATTGACGATCATAGACACCGAGGAAATGTCTTCTAAGGTTAAGACAGAATCTACTTCCTATCCAGTCAAAAAACTTGAAGAAGCGGCAGTTAGTACGCCGGTTCAAAGATCACAGAAAATGTTCAAAGTAGAAGATCTATTAGATGAAGCTGATTTCGATTCAGGATCAGAAGATAAACCAGCTACGCAAACTAACTTAGCCACCGACCTTCTCCTTGTAGAAAACAACTCAGGAAATAAAGTGTTCCGAATGTTTTGGTTGGACGCTTATGAAGATCCAATTAATCAGCCTGGCAGTATTTTTATTTTCGGAAAGACAGAGGTACCGCACGGTGTAGTAAGCGCCTCTGTTGTCGTTAGGAATATCCCTCGAAAGATGTTCTTTCTGCCAAAAGATGTCAAAAATGAGGCTGGTTCAGTTACGCCGATACTGTTTGGAGATGTCTACAAAGAGGTGTATGCAGTCCTAAAACAGCACGGTATCACAGATTTTCGATGTAAAGATATCACGAAGAAGTATGTCTTTTACACCAAGGAAGTCCCTCGTGAGACCAACTATCTAGAGGTCCAGTACAATCCTTCAAAGGCCTCTAACATTCTTCCAGCGGACCTTACAGGGAGGACGTTTTCTCGAGTATTCGGAACGAATACATCAAGTCTTGAAACGTTTATCCTCGATCGGAAACTCAAGGGCCCGTCGTGGATAGATATCAAAGACCCAAAACTAGTGACAGTGCGACGAACAACCTGCCGGTTTGAGGTAGATTGCACTGATTTTTGTAACGTGAGCGTCAGCGAATCCCAAGCGGATCCCCCGAGCCTGACTATTCTCACATTGCAGGCGAGAGTTGTTCGTAACGAAAAGAACGGCAGGGACGAAGTCATCATGGTTTCTGGACTGGTCAGTGAGGCTTACCCACTAACAAAGCCACCACCAACGCGCCTTTTCACTGGACATTTTTGTCTTGTCGCCGCATGCGCTGACCGAGGTCTGCCGTATGACTTCAAAAAGGAGCTCGCCAATCCCACCACTAATCGTTTACGGATCAATGCTTGTGATAATGAGCGTATGCTCATCTCACAACTAAACGCCAAAATTGCCAAAGTAGATCCAGACATTATCGTTGGTCACGACGTAACAACCTTCACTCTACCAGCGGTTCTTTCAGCCATGGAACGGCACAAGATTTACAAGCCGTCGGCGCTTTCGCGCCTACATCGATCCTCGATGATCAACGTGGCCCGAATGGATCACAGCCATTTGTTGCCCGGTCGAGTTCTCTGTGACACAAAGCTTTCAGCTCGGGAACTTATTCAAGCAAAGAGTTACGACCTTGTCGACCTAGTACAGAATGTTTTGTCCAAAGAACACGATGAAATACCGGTCGATGTCATACGTGAGATGTATTCTCGAAGTGATTCCCTTCTAAATATTTGCAAGCATCTCATTATTGAGTCGCAATTCGTGTTGAAGTTGATGGCTGAACTTAACGTGCTGCCGCTAGCGGCCCAGATTACAAACATCTGCGGAAACACTCTGTCACAAACGCTTCAGAGAGGGCGCGCATTGCGGAATGAATATTTGCTTTTGCACGCGTTCACCGAGAAGAATTTCATTGTTCCGGACAAAAAGTCGAAACGATCACGCCGTCTGCAGAAGGAAAATGAAGACAGTAAAGATGAGAAGAAAAAAGGCCCTACATATTCAGGAGGTTTAGTTCTTGATCCCATTGTTGGCTTCTACGATTCGATGATTTTGCTTATGGACTTCAATTCACTCTATCCGTCTATTATACAAGAGTATAATCTATGCTTCACGACTTGTGTACTTACACCTCCTGAGGAAAATCTGTTAGCGGCGGAAACTGACTGGGAGGCACAAATTCCGCAGACGACAGTGGATGTTGGAGTTTTGCCGTCCGAGATTAAGCGGTTAGTTGACAGCCGTCGAGCGGTCAAGAATTTATTAAAAAATTCGAATCTTACCAAGGAAAAACTCTTGCAGTACGATATTCGGCAGAAAGCTTTGAAGCTGACCGCCAATTCAATGTATGGATGCCTTGGTTTTCAGGGGTCTCGTTTTTACGCCAAACCCATTGCGGCTCTTATTACACAACGTGGTCGAGATATATTGATGAGTGCTAAGTCAATGGCCGAATCAATGGGGTACTCTATCATCTATGGAGATACTGATTCCATTATGATTAAGACAGGAACCAATCAGATTCAGCAGGTCCAAGAAATTGGCAACCGTATACGTCAGGCGATCAACAAGCAGTATCGTCAGCTGGAAATCGAAATAGACGGCGTGTTCCGGTCAATGCTTCTGCTAAAAAAGAAGAAGTATGCTGCTTGTACGCTTAGTTTGGGATCTGATGGCACCATCACTGGACAGAAGATAGAGGTTAAAGGCCTAGATATCGTTCGGAGAGACTGGGCTGAACTGGCTCGTCGTACGGGTCGATTTGTGGTAGACACGTTGCTGGATGGCAAGCTCGGTGCCGATGATGCCGTAGATGCAGTGCATGCCCATTTGCAACAAGTAGCAACGATGATCAATGAGAATTCCTTGCCATTTGAGCAGTACATCATCACCAAGCAACTAACGAAGAATGTTGAAGACTATTCTGATGCTAAGAACCAACCACACGTGATTGTTGCTCAGAGATTTAACGTACGGGGCGCGCGAAAGCTGAGGGCAGGTGATACCGTTCAGTACGTGATTTGTGAGGACGGCACCGATGCCCCGCATATACAGCGAGCATATCACAAGGATGAACTCGATATGAAGGAATATGCTGGAAAGCTGGCCATCGACAAAACGTACTACCTCACCCAACAGGTGTTCCCTGTCGTGTCGCGTCTCGTGGATCCTATTCAAGGAACGGACTCGACCATCGTCGCCCAGTGTCTCGGTAAGCGTTGTTCTGCCAACACTAATGATTTTGAACTTTTCTATATATATAGTGGATAAAGTTAACAATATGTGAGTAAGGGGTTTTGTGCTTTCTTAATAACAAATGCCCTGACCGAACAAGCTATCGCTGCTAACATTTGAGTAATGAGCTATACACGCGTTCTGTGTATGTTGAATTTCGACGATGGAGGCTTGGACCCAAGCAAATATAATCGCAGGGCAGCATTTGATCCGTCGGAAGTGATCGACTCCGAGTTGAATGTAGGTATTTCATTGCTTTTGCCGCAGTCGCTCGACTCTGACCTCTTCCAGAATGTGGAACCCTTCACGGTGGAGTGCACCCAGTGTAACACGCCCATTTCAGTTGACGGACCCGTTTTTCAGGTACTTTCTAACACGATTTGTTTATCGTTGCTTCATCAATAAAATAAAGAAAATCGCTGTAATTATTCAGGTACAATGTTTTTTGTTAATCATAGACCCAAACGTAGTTTATATACACTGTCTATTTATACTACTTAGCTGTACTTGCCCTGGGCGGTAATTAGGTGGGAATCAAAAACCACTCCAGCATAAGATACATGTTCAAATTTAAACATTTGCGGGAAAACGTTTCCGAGATGCTTCTCTCAAGAAAATAGTTCTGCGATCAGGTGAAGGACAGACAGAGTCGAATAGACCTATAGTTAGCATTGCTACGAGGTTTTCCAGACCGGCCAGCAAAAAGAAAAATGTAGTCCATTTCTGAACGAATAATGTTATTTCACTTTTTTACACTAAACTATAAGTTTGCCTATAACTACTTAATATCACTAATAACAATATATCCAAATGTTCTTTGACTTAGGTGGTTGATAGTAAACTGCGATTCCTTTTTGCCGAATGTGGTCGCTGCCAGGCCCAGCTTAGTACTCAAGTGGAGCAACTTTGCAACCAGGTAACTCGGAGGCTTCAAAAACTCCAGGCCGAGGCGGAGGATATCACCTACGTATGCCAGATATGTGACTTCCGCCAGAGAGACGTTTTGTGTAACGTGCATGAAGAAGAAATTCCGACGTGTTCGTCGTGCGGAGAGGACGCACTTCAGCTGCGTACACAACAGTTTCAGAACTACGCTCAACTTCGGTAAGAATTATCCAGAGTCCATGTACCACTTGTTAATGAGAAATGACGAGAACGAGCTTCATAATTAGAAAAAGAAAAATCACTCAAAAAGCAAATATAATATATTCTCTATCTAGAATAAGTACGAACTGATGAAGAAAGAGAAAACAGTTCGGCAAATCTTTAAACGTTCTAATCGATATACCCGAGTAGAATAAATTGGGTATATAAATAGCACCATCTAAAGTGCCATTGCCTAACAGTAGTTACGCACCACGAGTGGGGCTTTATGTACGGGATGTGCATTCGACTATTTGTACAAGTAAAATATTTTGTTATCATGGCAGAAGCAGTAACACGAATCTCGGTAAGTGCTTAGTTCAAGGCTGTAATGCCTTCGTGTGTTTCATTTCCAAATTTAAGATGGACCAATATTGTTGATGGGTTCGACTTATGTATACTGAACTCAAATCAACACACTTTTCGTAATTTCGTAATTTTTTTGCAAACTACGCAACTTGAGCGACGGCTAATTATTTAATCAATAATTAAGGAAATTCGCAACTACTAATCAAAGACTCATCTGTTCTCAGGTATTGGAATTTCATGTTTGATCTCGATTACTACGCCACAAAACTCCCAAACTCGGAATCGCGGCAGCTGCTTGAATCAGACTCGGTCCGTATTCTATGCAACGCTTTCACCGTTCTTGTTGAAAATTTTCTGAGGGATAATGGGTTCACCATATTCTCGCTTCGATCATACTTAGAAAAGTTGCCTTCTTGTGAATTTACTCGAAGGCCCATGATTAGGCCCGATCTCGATATCCCTTAAATAAAAACGTTTGCTAGCCGTAAGAAATATAGATATCGAGAGAAAGTGTCAGTAGAGACACTGTCTGTGTTATTCCAATTGCATGGGTAGGGTCGCACACAAAAACAGCTGACACACCGAACAGGTGCAATTCTTAACTTTGTACAGGTAACGCAGCATGAATTCGACTTACACAAATTATCTTATTAGATCACGGGATATAGTTTCCGTCACAATTTCATTCAGCTTAATCCCTGGAAAATATAAAAAACAAGAAGCATTGCTACAAATATCATAAACGAATATCCGCGATCGATCTAGTTCTCTTTCGTTCTAATGAAACACTTAACCTATCGGCTATGTACATATAGTATTTAGGAGCTCTGAATATATATGAGAAGTGAAATTTTAATTTGAAAATAAGCTTGACAGTTTCTAGTAACAATAAAATTGTGAATTTAGTGGCACTGTGAATTTTCATTTTTAAATTACAGATATGCTTATTTATTATTACTACTAAAATATAAATATTTTTGTACTGAGACTTTTAAATAATGGTATCATTAATTAGAAATCCTTACTGTATCTACAGAGCAGGTAGCGTAAATAATTAGCATTGCTTTATTGATATGTTTACGTCGTTCTTTTTCAGGGTCAAAATAAAATCTTTGATGTCAGCATGCAAACACTTTTAGAGCTGAGAACAGCTGAATTTCATGGAGAGA
Source organism: Varroa destructor (assembly GCF_002443255.2). Taxonomy (NCBI): domain Eukaryota; kingdom Metazoa; phylum Arthropoda; class Arachnida; order Mesostigmata; family Varroidae; genus Varroa; species Varroa destructor. Next base: position 15,829,190 of record NW_019211459.1, on the reverse strand, counting down.
ATATTCAAGTGTCTATACGCAAAAGACTGCACTTTTCCGTGAAGAATTAATTTGTAGTCTCTCAGGCAGACATATGTGTTATTATAAGACATTACCAACCTATTGTGCCATACTTTGCTCCATTGGATTATTAAGTAGGCCACTTTTAGATTATCCTTCTTCTTATTTTTATTTTTTCTAGAAACTTCATATTAGTACAGAGGCGTTTCTTTATATCGTTCCGATGTTCTATTTCTTCATGACAATAACTTACCTATAATATAATAATTCAGAAAATGTGTACGTCATAGATAATTCGCATGGTGAGAGCCCTCCCTGTGCTTAGACCTGGCATAGATTATTTTAACAGACTTCTTTTAACATTATCGTTAGAAAGCGGAACCTTTAGTGGAACTTTTAGCATTATCTCCAGTACCGTATATTATAATCCTTAACACCCGAGTACCCAGTAATTTGGCTTTCTTCTATTTATCTACACAATACAAATACACATTTAAAGGTAACCAAAAAAAATACTAAAATCGTAAACTAAATAGATATTTTACCGTAGCATTGTTACTAATCCTCAAGGAAACAAGGATGCCACTAATCGCTTCAAAACGATTTCATCATGTCTATATTAACGTGCCCATGAAACACAGCAATATTTAAAGCGACATGGAGTTGGTTACTGAGGCTAAGCATACCAGATTATATGTTGAGCACAGTAGCCGCATAGTACGTCGATTCTATACAGAAACTTGTTTTTGGTTCCAACGAATGGGCTTTTTTCTATAAAGGTGCCGAAGACTCCATAGCTGAACATGAAACCTCTCTAGGTTATATAATATTTTGTAACGCAGTATATAGAAAAAAACTAATTTGGTCTTGATATTGTTAGAATTTTACTAATGTGTGTACTTGTGTCTAAGTGAAAATAATATTTTGGCTTAATTCTACTAGTCTACACAATTTAGTAGCGAGGTTAGCATGTCACTGTGTTCCCACCGCTCTTTTCTAGTTTTGTCGATTGCGGATTGCTGCTCTAAAGTTGTTTTGTATATGTACTGTTACGAAGGACATATAGTTTCTCGCAATACTCGCATGCCATTTATATCCATATTTTAAATAATACCGCAGAAAACCATCCTTGACATCAAGTGTAAATAGAATAAAAAAGCTACCCAAATAGGAGCTTTGTTTCGCTAATTTCTGAATACGTTGATTAACTGTAATAAAATCAGGAAGGCTTGACTCAATTTAATTCTTTTTATTGTACTTCTTTAATTGCATTTGATAGACTGTCAAAGCTGCATCCCGACTTCCCAGATATACCGGAATATACTTATAATGCTTAACACTTTTTACCTATTAAGAACTTTTATGCATGCCAGTGACACATTTAAAAATGATTTTGCGGAGGTTTCAAAGAAAGCTGGAAAATGTTTATAAGATTTCATAGTTTGTGCGTTTTATCCAAGACATATCAGCTAGTTGACAATCCTAATCCTTTCCTGTTAGGCTGCATTTTGGCGTTTTTCTTTGCTGCCCGTTACGTAAAACACTATCATGCTATAACTTTAGTGTAACTAACGCGTTTCCTTTAATGACGAATTCTCGATCGTTACGGCTAAATATTCGGTGACAGGAGGCGCGATTCGAGTTGGTCAGACATTCTTGTGCGGGGAAACGTTTGCTGACGTAATACGCTGAGCGGCATTCAGTAACCACCGTTTGATTAACGGCGACATAGTAGGTTAAATACTGGGTGTTGCTAGTGATCCATCGTTCTGGTAGCTTGTGTTTCTTGTTCTGGTTTTGACCCTTCTGTAACTAAATAGGAGTTGAGTTTGTTTCGACATTGCTGCTACTTACTTATATGTGCCTTAAAAAAGTGTTAAAGGTCAGTTCCATAATGAATAACTTGCGACATTACTCTCAAAGGCGAGGCGGCCCAGAAGCTCAAAGCCGAAGAGACCCCTTTACTCAGCATGTGTCAATCATCTTATTCCAGCTAATCCTAAATAAGTATCAACTTTAATAAATGAATAGAAACTTATTCTGTATTTTCCAATTTAACGTGTGCACTTGCTCGCTTAAGTGTATTATATCTTCGTATTCTGGTCAGATAACAAAAATTTACAAACAGTATCTGCCAACAAGTTCACCCTTCTCTGGAACTATACGGAGTCATTCATATATCGAAAATAACGCCTTGAAGTACATTGCTTTCAAAGAGCTCAACGAAAGTTTCCATTACTTCATTGACAATATTAATAATATCATTGTTACTGCTATTATTACCTAAATAATTTAAAGTAGATTATTGGCAAATGCGTTCCTCTGCCCCTTGCGCATGATAAATGTGCTCTTTTTCATATTAAACCAATGGCGCCCATGTTAGAACTCAGAAATATCTAAGTGTGGTGAAGGTCGCATGTTTCAACATCGCGTCAGCGCACACTACGATGTATGCACCGACGCTAGCCCGAATATCACCTTACTTCTTGTTTCCAACTCCAAAAAACGGAGCTTAAACCTTATCCTGTATGGCCATGGGTTGTTTTCTTCAACATGGATATAAGACTCACCCCTTCGAGACTCGAAACGAGTGCGCTAATCCTAATCAGCGACAGCCGACAACGACGACAGCTGGAGTGTCAAAGGACCGAGTGGTCAATCTTTTTCGGATAACCTGTTCACTACTCATTATGTGACAGTGTAGATCAAATCATCGTCGCGATGGCTACGAGCCCCGTAGTGCAACCTGCAGTAACGGCATCAACGGCAAGCATTACCTGAAAACGGTAACGCTTCTAGTAATAAAAGCTAGTCACTGTTTGCCACTGCCATTGGTGACCTTTTGCAGTAATTCAGCCAACTCTATAGTTGGGTAACTTAGAGCAGAATGGCCGTTACCAGAGACCAAAAAGAGACCAAAGAAAGAACGCTGTACCACCAACCCATAGTTGATTGAAGATGAATTTATGGAATTATTGATATGACCACCTGCGCTGCAGGTGCTGTCGAAGGCGGCTGCTTGTCATATCAAATACTGCTTGTTCAACTCTTCGTTGCCATCTTACTAGTGATCGGTAAAACTCAAGAGTGCCAAAAGCAAATTAAGAATCGGCGTTCATCGGGCAAACGGGCCAAGCCAAGTCATGACAGATCTGGGCTGGCGGACGGTTGGATGATCGGCCCAGAAGGTAATGCATTAGGTATGTATCTGACTGAGAAAAGGATTACATGCACGCCTGAGCGTCGCAGCTAGCAAGTAGCAGGCACAGAGTAAACGGGTGAAACTGGCTATAACAAGAATAATTCTTCTAAATTAAATGTGCTCACGCCTTATACATAACCGCATTGTTTCTTTTCTTTTTTTTCTGTTTTGTTATCCTTATGATCACGACAGTGTTTGAGCATACGTAAGTGTGATGTTGAAGAGCGCCATAAGAAAAAAAGGAGAGACCCAGAGAAAAGAATTTACATTGGCACTTCGTAGTAACTATTTGGATTACAAAGTCAGTCCTCATAGGCGCACACACTCGATATAGTTTCGGTGTGGGAAAATAGATTCTAGTGTTAACACTGTTGACGATACGTTTGGTATCAGACGAAACTAAATAATAATGATAATGACAGATTGCATATTTTGAGGTTTTAATGTACTAAGACTGAAATGCTCATATAAAAAATCAAGTGCTTATTAAAAAAGTTACATTAGTCAACAAAATGGAACTTCGTCAGTCCTAAAATAGTCAGTTCAAAGCAGCACCGCTCTAAGGAAGCACCAGGAGGTCATAGAAGAAAACCTACAGACATATATAAACCGTTAGGAATACAATATATATATATATATGTATAGCGAAATTTTTTCAACGACTACGGCTATTTAGCCGCAATTCACATAGCATATACACGAAACAAAAATGTAGTATTTTACCTGAATGAATGTGGTCACTACTTGCGTCCGCAAAACTGACTCTGGCATATAACAGGAACGATGTTTCTTCTATAAAAATTCACATTTTTAGTGCTGCGACCTGTTACTCTTCTAACGCTAGAATGTTTACCCAGCATTCATTAAGGTTGAAACTAGTCCACATAAATTTCACACCAGACGAATCAACAAAAAATAACGACACTAAACGTAAGCGTCGGTATGTGCAAGTAAAAGTTTAAAATAACAACGGTAGTTCTGAAAGGTGTCTATATGTTTGTGTTACATAAGCGTTGATCTAAAGGACCCCGTAGATCTCCCCTACCGCCCGCCCTACTGTCTGCCGCTTGCAACGCGTAGCGAACTCTAAATTCTAAAAGGGACCCGCTAGATGACCTAACGAGCGTTGTCTCTACGGGATAATAATAGAAGTAAAGCTAATAGCGACTTGTCGTAAACGCGTATCGTAGACAAGGCCTGATGACTCAACTAAGAGCTACCACAGGGCCGAGTTTTGACGACAAGGGGCTCTTACCTGCCGTTAGAGAGATAGCGGCCTGGGCCCAGATTGAGCAGAAAAATCACGGGCTAATTCTTTTTCCCTCTCCCCGATCGGATGGTATAGCGGTTGCTATATCGCTTTCTAAAACAAAAAATCTGGAGACATAACACGCCAACGCTGGGGCAAAACTAGCGAAACTGCTTTGCTTACCTGGGCAGAGGAGTGTGATCAGAAAGTTTCATCGGTCACTGATTGATCGGCCGATCTTGATCTTATATAACCTCTTTGTGACTCGACATGATCAATCGTTTAACTGTAAATATAGTACAAAAGACGCATGCTCTTTTTGCAAACGTTAGCTGCAAGAACTATTGCTGTTTCATATCGCCATCGTACATGGTTGTAACATATATAACAACTGTACAGATGTATAGTATATCATATATATATATTAGTATATAATTTCTTTAGATATATTGGACGATCGAAGTTCTTTGATCACATTCAGTATTTTGCTCAGGTGAAGTTAAGGAAATATTATGCGGATTAGATTTCATTGCAATTGTACTCGTCTACAACGGTGGCACTATCAGTCACTACAGTGTAGGCCCCGTATGCCTAGTCCTCGGTTCGGGACTGATATAAAGAGTACTTCAGAGTACAGTACTTTACTACGGCTTGCAGAAACACCCAGTGGATTTGCTCTATGGATCTGCCTGTATGTTTCGAGTTTTACGTCGGTGTCGCCGACATTAAATGAGACGAGGCTGCTTCGTCGTCATCATCGTCAGTTTCACGTTCTTCGGAAGCATAGAGTCATGCATCGTAGTCTGCTTGAGGTCTTAACGTTCCGCAGGTATTTTGCCGATAATGTTAGGCAAACAAGATATTCTGAAACAGGCAGTACAGCATGGGAAAATCATAGAAGGATACGAATTATAGCACCTTTATACAATTACTGGGCACTAACGTACAGGGCAAAGCGATGAAGCAATTGCACTGCAACCGCGTCCAGTGTTGAGGGCAAGTCGAGAGAAAAACGAGAGCTCATTTGAAATATTGAGCAACAGCAACAGCGGACAGTACTTCCCTATACGTCTCGACAACGCGAAACGCGCGGAGAACCATGATCTTCCCTCATCATGCCGTATGTACCATATGTAGGCCTTGTAACTCACTGCTAACGTTAGCCACGGCCGCTTAGACTTCACGCGTGTAACGCTTTCTGCAACAGAGTTCTATGAATTACGAACAGTACTTCGAGGCCGCATTCAACCCACTTCTGGATGCTGCAGAATGCGATAAGCTGCAAGTGGTGGGAAGACAAAGCACACAAACAGCAACGTAAACGACGACCGATGCTGTGTCCTCTGATACTAGGGCTAGCGTTTTTTATCGTTCGACTTAGTTAACATTTGGTCGCCTAACTACCGTCTCTCTCAAAAAATGGACCGTCTTGATGGTGACTTTGCCAGTTGCGCGCATCGTTGAAGTTTTGTTTTCGCGCAGGTGCGGAGCATGCGACTGTCAAGTTACTACTCAGATGATAGGACACGCTAATCGCGCAGGCGCATGGCTCCAAGTCGTGTGTCCTGCAAATGGTTATGGTGTGCAAAACTCCGTTTGAAAAGACACTACTCAGTTTTTAACCGACGACGGTCATCAGCAGCCACAGAAAGAGCCGTTATGTTGTGAAAGTTACGGTCCATACAAATGCTGTCGCTGGTGTAGCTTTCTTCCACTGCCCCAGTCAACGACTATGCGAACGCTATTCAGATGAATAAGATGAGGAGCCAATGGGCGTGGGCACAGACAGAACGGCTGGGGAGATCAAAGCCATATGGGCAGAACTTTTTTCAATTTTAATTTCTTCATATTTCTCTTTAGTCCATTTATTTCCGCCGCCATAGTTGTGATCAACCCGGTGGCTCGCCCAGAAATGGTGAGCATCTCCTGAGCACGTTCGAGCTCACTCTTGTACTTAGAGGAACTCTAGTGCAGTTCGCCATCTGCCGCTACGAAGGTGGTGGTAAAACCGCAAAGACGTTGTGTTCTCATATGTATCACCTTAGTGGTCTGAGATGGTAGCGAATGGCGACGCTCCTTAGTGCGATGGCGAGGTTGGTTTACGTGGCAGTTAGGGACCGTACGAGCCGACGCATCGCGCATCTGCCTGCCTAATTGTGGCTGCGAGCACTAATTGTGGCTAACAGGTTACTGCGTAAGTGGTTTTTCTACGTTTGTCCACTTTGTGCCCTTTAGAGTGCAGACGATCGTAGCGATAGGCCGACAAACAGACAAAGTAGACGAACGCGCGAATATACATGCAAATAGAAAGGGAATATATAATCGTTCGGGTTATAACTACTGGCCTTGCTTACCGATGCACTTGGCGATAGTCTTGTTCATGTTTAAGCTTGCTGAATATGCAAGCTTAATTCAGAAGCTAACCTAGATATGACGTTTATGGGCTTATAGGTGGCGGTTTAATTTGAAGTTAGGTTAGCTCGAATAAAGGCATGATCTCGGTCAAGAATAAGCCAAAAGGTCTGCGTTACGGTTCTGCTGTCTAATATAACTAATTTAATTGTGAAGCATTCGCTTTGTGCTAGTTGTTCTGCAAATGTAATTCTCTTTATAATAGTATAGGCCCTGCTTGTTCTTTCTTGATTATAGGGAAAAGCTTTCAGAAATTCGGTTTTTGGCTGGCGTGCAACAAACTCAATTTTTGTATTTGTCTTTTGCCTTATGTATGTTACAGGTAACAACTAAGCAACTAGACGTTTAGAGAACACGTCAGTCTTTTTGTGTTCGGGAAGGATCTAGTCAGTCAAAATACTGCGATCACAGCATTGTTTTGCATTCAGCCGCGTTGTAAAACACAGTATCTATCTGAGAAATAAACGCTTTTACTGTTCTTCGACCGGTCGGGCGTTACTTAGAGTAGCTAAATCTCCGAATTCAGAAAAGCCAGTTAAAAACCACAAAACGAGTGGCTAGGCAAGAGTAAAAACGCTATCATCATCTGTTGAGCTACGAAGCATGACGCGTGAGTCATCGAGCTCTTGAAATGTAGCTGATTTGTCAAGCAAGCTCTAACTGGTGCAAACTGCCCACGTACCAAAGTGTTTCATACCAAGCACGTCGAGCAACTACGTATAAGACATTTACAGGTGTAGAGTATGTGGTACTAGGCGAAGTATCTATTTGAGACCGCTAACCATCCAAGTATGTCTTCTGCTTAGCAAGTGATCCTCGGTAATGAAGGTTGCAACTTTACACACTGCGATAACGATGATGATGACGATTAGCGCCATAACCTGCAGCCCATGAATTTCATACATAAGTTCTTTCCTTTTTCATTAATAAACACTGAAGTCCACTGCAGTAAACGTGTCCATAGATAACGTGTCATTGCTTGACTCTTTAGCGGACTTGTTGTTGATTTTAGTTGATCGTGGTGGAAGTAACGTAAAGGAACGAGATTCAGGTATCTTCTCATTTGTTTATTTACTTATGTATTTTTATATGTTCGCGTTGAGTGTTTGCTTTTAGAAGAATACTAACTTCCAGTAAGCTAAAATCTCAACAAAGTAACCTCACTGACGTTTACCCATAGTTAAGGTGTATACAAAATCAAAATAATCCTATCTATATCTTAATCTATTCTGTTTATGGCGACTTTGTACTACTCCAGTAAATGTTAGTAATAACCCACTAAGTGCTTTCATCAATATTGTTAACCTGTTACTTCCTAGATTAAATGAGCCCTTCACTATTCTTAGAAGAATCAAATTCGCAGGCGGAAATCTCTCGAAAAAATCTACAAACCTCACGCATATACAGTGTTACACTCGATCTACCTTCCTCAGTCTAACACAATACCATATCGGTTGATATAGGCAACCAGTTTTTCTCCTCATTCGAGTTGATTTGGGACAGATTTGTCAAAACGGTAGTCTAACGGGGCAGCCTTTATGACGACCAAGGCCCCATTAGAAGTATTGCAAACTATAAGCGTGACATTGATCTTCGAGTTCTTTTTAAACATTTACCCGTTTCCGCAGGCCTCGCAAATCTTCTATTGTCAGGCAAGATAATTGAATAAATGAATTTTCGATTCAAACGTAGAACCACTGCTGACACTATAACTGCTATATATCTATTTCACGCGTGGCCCGGTAGATTAGCGAGCGTAGCCATCTCAGTTATCGCCCATCGCTATAAGAATCGTCTATAAGAAAAGACAATTGTATTTTAATATTTTACTAATCGGCTTATGCGACGGCCTGAACGACCTAGCCTTTGGTAAAAAAAAAGACTGGGAAGAAATCAATACTTCAAGTTCCGTTAACGTCACATAAATACCACATACAAATTGCTCACTTACTTGTATTCCATCATCGCATAGCCATGTTTTTTGCTAAAATCCAGAATATAGTATTGATTTGATTTTCTCTAGCCAAATGCTTTTCAAATACGTGAATAAGCTTTTCATTTTTGCCTCTGTTGACTAAGGAGATCATGAAGAAGTAACTGAGACGTATAAACGTGGTAGGCCTTTTTCAACTACTTGGAAAAAAGTGCGTCCTCAATCAAGATGCAAGGAACATGTTGATGAATACTAAATATTTGTTGACGTTACTATGTAATCTTGCTAGGAAACCGAGCATCTTGAGTAGACCAAGAAAGATATTTTTATTTTTCCAAAACTGTTATAAGAATATGTTTATTCTTTATATTTATATTTATAGAAAAGTTCTTGTGATCAACATGACAAAGTTGAATACCTTGTTCTGAACTGTCGTCGATTCATCGACTCTTACAAGACTTTTCACAAGCGAGCCGAAAAAAGAGAATGTCAAATGAGCTGCAAATCTTTCATGGAAATGAACCGTGAAATCATGATAAAAGCCGCACAAACATGCTCTAGGCAGTTTAACACTGTTTCCGTAATAGCTTAGTGGGTACCGTATTTGCATGCTAGTATGTGGGACACATTGTGATCAAGGTTCGAACTTGGGCATAGACAGGCAGACTCCGTTTTGTGCTGAAATCCAGCCGTCTGATGAAATGCCTAACGGCGATACCGAACGTAAAACTCCTTTTATTCATTTATTTTAATTTTAAATTTATTTATTTTGTTAAAACAATAATATTAAGCTAGAATATTTTTTTTTCTCGAAACTAATTATTGCTTTTTTTTTTTGCTCACCATTCGTCGCGTTAGACTTTTACACATCCGTGATCACGGCCATTGAAAGCTTTAGAAGCTAATTTATTAACAGACTCCAAAATTTAAGTAATCTCTATGCATACATCTCTTCCACGACATCTTAGACGTTTCTGTCTCGTAAACTGTTCTCAGTTTTTGACATTTAATAATGTTTCTTAATTCGTGTAACATACACTTAGAGTACACGATGGGTTGTAAAATCGAGGCGGTAAACAACGACTCAGGTAAATAGATTAATAAATTCGAGCTTTGCCTGAGTGATTTCAGGTATTGCACGTAAGTGATTTGTAAACCGGAGAACAGTTCTGGTAGCTGTTTTATGCCAGCTATTTTCTTTTGTATAAATTGATTGCGCATAATATTCACTATTACCTATCTGAGAGAACTATAATAAGAATGCTGTGACGGATTCGCATTCCAGTGACGCTTATACAATAGCGCTGACTTCTTTTGAATTTCTCATGTACACTACAAGATAGTTTACGTTTGGTTCCAACCCGCCTTACTAGACCACTTGACAGCAGTCCGACACGGATCTTTAGATTCAGAAATTCGACAAGAAAAACTCTAAAGTATCGGCATGCGCCACCTAAACGATCCACAGACCCAACAACAATAACTGAAGGTTAACCTGATCTGTAAAGATAACATGAATTACTGGAAAAAGATTTCAAAGTCTTCGCTAGAAATCAACCAGCGATCTTACTTTTGCTTGTTTAGGGACCTACCTACTTTGGCACAACGGCAATTAGCCTAAATCTTTCAAATATTCCTGTCTACCTAGTTTTAAAAACTCCTCCACATCTTGCATATCAGTATACAATCTGGAACCAGTAAAAATCACTAACCACGCATAGATCCATAAGACCTCGAATATGACGAACGGTGTGGTGTACGGCTTATTTTCCAGATTCAGATATTTGCCCCGGACTGCAGAGATAATGCTGCATTTGCTGGTGTGTCCGTGTGCTCATACTTATCTTGGGTAGTTTTATGCGGTCCGAGGTCGTTGCCATTGAGTCTAATGGTAGGCTACTAGCCCCGACAGCTGGCTTATGTTTGCCCCTTGTCTAGGTCTGACGGCCAACGCGGAACTACAGGTCTGGCAATAAGCATTAGAAGGCAAAGGGAAGAAGGCCAATGTTAGCCTGTTTCATTGACTACTCATCGCTGGTGGCCGCTGATCTTTCTGATTCCGGATTTACCCTCTCCGGCCCTCACGGCGTTCTTTTATTCGCTCAAATACGACCGAGCCGACATCTACCAGTTACTGTTAGATCGTTAGTGTTCAATTGAGGTATGGTGCGCACTAAGGCACCGAGCAGGCTTATAGAATTAGTTGATTTTATCTGCTACAGCTTCACGTATACGTTTGCGGCAGTTGCATGTGAATAAGTCTGCTGACGGAAATGACACTAATTTTGGATTTTGCAATGGAACCCGATTGAGTCTATTTTATCTTGCGAACGTCTATAGTTCTTGTCTCAGAAATGTTAAATATAGGTCCTTTCAAGCTTACCGAATCGCTCAGGCAGTTACATCAACCGGACGAAAAAGAGAACGGGACGTAACTGATAGATAATAACGAACCGGAAGTTGTGTGTTCTTGACGACGTTTGTGTCTGATGCCTTGTTTCCCTCTTAATACCCTTCTGCCTGTAAATCTACACATCGCGGTGCAGTGCCTCCAGTTTCGACATTTTGCTTAGGAACGTACGATTTGCCATTCACTCAAATCGTAGTTATGGCGAGACAGAGCAGAACCGTTGCGCGCAGATTCTGTTCAGCCTAGCTGACGGACCGTATAATCGCTTAGTGATGCTTACATTCAGCGAACTTAACGAGCTTCTGTTTTTTCCGATACCTGCAAGCTAACTATTTTAACAACTAAATCTTTAAGACATTTTGGGCCCTTTGGCAAATATTTGCTGTTGTTTTAGCCTTATGCCCTTATATATATATACCAATAACAACAGTGTATATATATATATATACTGTTGTTACTGGTAATTAAACACCTTTGTGTCCGCCGATGGAAAAATTACCATTTCTGCTGTGATGCAGGCTAACCAGGCAGAGAAAAATGTCAAAAAAGCGGCTGTGACTGGATTCAGTGTTGATATCGATATGTACATATTAATGGGAAAGCGTGAAAACCGCAAAACACAATTAACCCGTTTGTTTTAAGCGGCGTTTTTCGGATGCTTAAATCTGACCGTATTTAAACGCAATCTTTTCTTTCATTTTGTCACTTTCTCTAAAAATTCTAGACGAGCTACTGTCCCCCATGATATCCAAATCCTAGGAAGTATCCTTAGACGTTTTACAACGTATGAATTGTAAATAACAAAAAAACAAATTACCACTGGGTTATTAACACTATCTTGGTTTTATTACTATTATTACAATAACTATAATTATTTTTTTCATTACATTGAAGCGTGTTCCCTACCCTCCTCAGCACCTTCAGCTTCAAGTTACAACCCGTTCCATTTGATCATGCCTTTTCAAACCGCTGAAGCCGCTCGTTGCCCGAAATGCAGTCACCAGGTGAGAGCAATCGAATTGGTAAGCTTATAATTCTAACTAATACTTGACTTCCGCAGGCAACATGGAATATTCAAAATGAGTGTGACCTACCTGAAAGAAAATCTTCGCGGTTTTGATTTGACAAGTCGAATCTTCTTCTGGTCTTTTCTGTTGATTAAGACTCCATTTTACGCGCCTGAGTTCTCTGAATCAGCTTTTAACATACAGATGTAATAAATTGAATTCGGTTGTGCAAGTCTTTCGTTCGGTTTCAATAATGAATGATCTTAAGATCTTGATCAACAAATTGGAGGTCTGAAAACGTGTTTTACATTGATTCTCTACAATGGTACGCGTAGTTGCTTCCCGTTTAAGTCGTATCTTTCACCCAAATACGTAATACAAATCACCCAGATGTTAGGCTAAACTTTTTCCAAAAGCATCACGATTGATCCAATTTTCAATGTCGGTTTTAATCGTGATAGTGTGTACATGTCAGGGCGTGTAGGATCTTATCATGATCGTTTCACCATACAGGATGTTTCGAAGGGCACTTATTCTGGACTGCTAAACTGGGATAACTGAAAACAGTGCCTGCTACAATACAGGGAACTTTGTATAACAATGTCTCAGGTAATTCGTCACAGAGTCGTCCCTATATGTGTTTGCTTCTGTGAGTCTCAAACGTGCCTCACTGGGATGCCAATCTGCTGAGTCGTGTTTGCTTCAAGAACGTATACTGTTGTTTTCTTGCTGCTTATAGTGTTGAATGCAAGGGAGTGTGCGAGGGCGCCTGAGTCTTGTAATGTATCGGCCTACAGTTTTAGCTCTTCGTGGCGTCCAGACAAACTTGGACGACTGCACAAGGCCGATAAAGGCTTGGCAGTTCAATCTCTAGTTCTTGTGAACCGTATCTCTTATTTAAGAATGCGTATGTGCATAGTATGTTAGCCAAGCCTGGTACTAAGGCTACTCGACTTCTATAATGGTTTCGCTTTTTATGATCTGCAGACCACTCTGCGTGGATGCTTCTTAAGCTCATATGCCACGCAATAAGTGCTCCATCCGTTCTCAGTAACAATGCAACATAACTGTTATGAAAGACGTGACCGGATTGTCCGCAAATAGCTTGAAGGTTTCGATTGTGGCAAAAGTAATACGTAATTGCTTAAACGTATGTTCTGATCCCTCACATTGTTTAAGTGCACTGTGTCACTGACGAGAACATTTTCATAGGACATTCAGTACAACGAACAATGATTTCTAGTTTACCCTTTCTTTTGCTGGCTTCCTCGCGCTCTTGCGTATACTCATGGATCAAGAGAAGTTCGAGCTGATCACATATAATACTGAATAACTAGAGAGATCACGGGCGCTTGGATGGAAAATAACATGCATTCAAAAAAAAATGGAGCAATGGCGAGACGTCCGTCACGAAATCCCACATACGAATTCTGACTTCGAAGCTTGGAATAGACACATTTGTTTCGTGCTCAAGGCCAACCGTCTAATGTAATATTAATACCACTCCGGGCATAAAACTCCGAACATGTAAGATTTACAAATGGCGGGTCAACATTGAGATAGGTTTTCTAGGCTTAAGAATAGACTTCAAATATTAATATCAAACGTTAATTCGACTTTGTGTTTTTTAATTTCGGTAACAGATTTAGCAGAACGATGGATTTGATTATTAGAAAAGCGAGGAAACATGAATACTGATACTTTAGTTAAATAAGAAATTGTCTTACTTCGTAGGATGTTGCGTAAAGGTGAATAGTTTCATGAGAAAGATCTCCTTATGCCCATTTGTGGTTTCCCAGGGTTTCGTCTTAGTTTTCCTATATTTTTGTTATTTTTTAGTTAACAGACATTAGCTTTGTATTCCCCATGAGTTATTTTAACTTTATGCTGATTAGCATTTAATATAAACTTAGGACGATCCTGTCATTACAATCTATCAGTTTCTTTATTGAACCTATTAATGTACTTCGATGGTCATTCGAGTAATGTGAGATACCCGTTCTGTTAACAGGTGTTCGCCGCCGAGGAAATGCTCGCCGCCGGCGCTAAGTGGCACAAAATCTGCTTTACCTGTGGTAAGTTCTCAGTTGTAGTAGTGATCTTTTATATGAAACCATCATTTAAGCTTCGCAGAAAATGCACTCACGAGGCGTATAATAAACGAGCAGCTAGGAAAAGTGCGAAAATCGTCTCAAGTCTAAATTGTCAGTATAATATAATAGGTAGCTGACGTATTTTCGACTTGAATGTATTGTTTTTATATTAAAAAAGCTGTTCTTCTTGAACAAATTGCGACTACGGCATCTTGAACTAATATGTGAATATGTGTCGCCGCTCTTTGCCTTGATATAATCATACTATTTGTCACTGCTATTTAGTGTGGGCATTTTTCTTACTTATACGCAGGACTTTGTAAGAAAAGGTTGGATTCGACCAATGCCACCGAGCATAATGGCGACCTCTGGTGTAGAATCTGTTATTCGCGTAAGTTTGGCCCTAAGGGAGTTGGATTTGGTTGTGGAGCCGGCACCCTCAACATGGACAAGGTGAGACTGGCTGTAGATCGAGATAGTAGAGAAAAGTATCAACAATCATGATAATTATAAATAATCATCAGCATAATCATAAAAAATCCATGACAATTTTTGCCACTTGTTGACCTAGGTATTCGCACCTGATAATCAGTAGAAGCACCCTTGCCCATATAGACTTATCTGTCCCAGTTAAGATCCTTTTACGTACCTAATTGCTTCATAGACCTTCACAAAGTGGTTTATGTTACCAAATAAAATCCAGAATCTGTATTTTAAACAAAAGTAAAACTAAGAGCATGATTCTACCGTTGCTATTGTTTTTATCGATAGGGTGAAATCTTCGGCAACCAAGAATCTGCTGCCAATAAACCGATGGACCCGTACTACGGCATGAACTCAAAATTCATCAACTTGTTCATCATGAAGGGCGCCTCTATGGGAGGAACGTCCTCCAAACCCCAGTAAATTAGCAAATCTATATACCATTATAAGTTTACTTCTTTTCATAGAGGGATAGGACCATTAAAAAAACACGAACATTTTTTTTTAAATCGAAGTTAGCTCACTAACTTTCGTATCGAGCTAGTGCTTTAAGTCAGTCACACGAAACTGTCATTTGGGCGCCTTAGATTCTACTGGCTGAGCAATGCTGATCAGTTGATTTTAAAGCATTGCGTAATAATAGAGTATGATGCTGGCTCACGAACGCATACTTGTGATGCCCAGAATAGGGCACAGGACAAGCAAAGCCATGTTTCTTAACAAAAAGCTAATCAAATGCGAAATTAGATAATATCCATCTCCGAGGGTCGCTATATGAGTCACATAGCTCATCTACGTAGCAATAAATTGTACATTTTTTTTACCAATCACCTTGACAATAGCTACCATTAGGATTGAACTCAGGAACCGTACCATCAGTGTAAGCTTTTGCCTTACTGTGATACGAAGAAACATGGCTTTGATCGTAATACTGTTTGTCTGTCTATTATGCAACCACACGCAGATTTATAGACCAATTGTGTTTTATTAATTGAATAGTGAATCTACAGTCAAACGACTCCGTGAACAGGATGCATGCACCGCCTGACCATCAAAGCATTCGATGTCTAGTGCCATTATGGCACACTAGCTGTATGACCCGCAGGCCCATTTCAGTCCCATCTAAAGGCCTCTATCTAATCATATTGCTTCCCAGCGAAGGACATAATTTTCATCGAATTGTCACCGAAACAAAAAACATGCCTCAACTGTCACCGTAAACCTCATTGTATCTACAATCGAATAATGTGGATGTACGTAGTCACTTTACCAATGAAAATGCGTGACGACTGAAGCTAAACCTAAATTGAACGTGCTCAATTTTTGGGGATCCATGTAAAAGTTTCATCCGCTGTTTCATTTCTACAAATTTGTGCTTCAAGTGCTCTGCCCCGACTGTTGATCATTGATACGTCTACTATTAATTGCCATGCGGAATAGTTGTCATTGGTTATCGTTGTTGCAATGATAATGACGATTTTCATTTATATTTGTTTGTCATTTCCCTTGTCCTGTTAGTATACTTGCTGCTGAAAGGTCATGGGTGGGTAGTTTTCTCTACAGAGCTCCCGAAGGGGAAAATCCCTAACGGAGCGCTCTAAACGATGCACGCACTTCCTACAAATAAATTCTGTACATTTAAGGAACACCTTGAGAAATAGTCTTTATTATTTTTGTTTACCTTCATTCGCCTTTTTTTGTAGGGAGCGTTCTTGCGTGCCTATGTGAAAATATTTTAAATTCTTCAAATTGATCTCTTTCTCTTAGAACTAAGCGACCACTAACTGAGTACACATGCAAAATTTGCCACTCACATGATTCTGTCCCCAAAAAAGCGCATTGAAGGACTGAACGTCGTTCTTCCTGTAAGTAACGTTAATATTTGATAATTATCGTCGAGGAAAAGTAGTTTAACAATCCACTAGATTTATAAAAATAACCGTGATTCGGACCGATAGTCGAGAAAAGTTAATGATTGGGGCCATACTGCGTATCATTGCAACGCTTCATTCTAGACACACACCTCCATTAACTATTACCCGTTGCTTTCGTCGTCTGCTCTTTGTAAAATCTGACGAATTGCTTATATTTAAATGTCCCACACGGTGCGCTCTGTTTCTAACGTTTGTCAAAAGAAGAGGGGTATGCCGCAACTATTTAAGCTAGCCTTTTTATCTTGCAGGAGAACGAAAATTGAAAATCCTTTTTGGATGGCAGACTTGACTCTGTGCAAGATTCCGAAATAGGCAGCAGGTAGTTTTTGCCCAATATAAGCGAACGATGTAAGATGCCGTTAAAGCTACATTTATCTGAAGAGGGCTCGCTGCTGTTTTGGGGCAAGTGCCGTTATAGGTTATGAATTGATGCGGCGCGCACGGACGCTTCGTGTACTCTGTCCTTCATATGTGCACGAAACGACTTTAATTCAAGCTGAGTATCTTTATAAGCTGACTAAATATTTTTTAAATATGTGAAGTTTTTTTCATTAAATTAAAGGTATTAGGGCCGTGTAACTGAAGCTTGCTACCCCTTGTCGCACGTGAAATCAACTGCTACCATACAGTTTAAGGTGTTTCGTGTACATGATGATTTTTAATAACGGGCGCTTGCTAGGTATTTGGTGTAGAAAGTTGGCGACCAGTAACGCGAGTAACTATACGAATAATAGGTATATCCCTTTAGACAGATCTATCCACTGTGCCAACTTTTTGAGTACCAGGGTTCGCAAACTTGAATCAGATGCGTGTAAAAAAAAATCTGCGAAAACACTATGTATGAATTCTCCCTTGAGAGTATTTTTTCCAACAGCACTTAGGAATCGGGTGCTCCTCGTCAGGCAGATTTCGTCCAAACCTTAAGCTTAAAAGAATCGATTTTCCTGACTCTTCGACGACGATAAGTGTTAATATACACTTATCTACCTTTAGTGTGCTTTTGGTAGTAAGGCAAAGGTTAAAGAGGCTTGCCTAGCACGAATTTGATAAAATTGTGTGCCAGACGTTCATTACCTAAGTTATCCAGGCCTAAAAATTTGGACATTGCCATGCGGCCTTGACAAGCACTTGATTTCTATAATATAGCTTTAACCGCATTTGGTAAACACTATATTCATAAGCCCAGGCACTGAGGTACGGAGAAGCATTGTACGAAATGTTACATCAGTGTATTGTTATACGGCCTTTTAGACCTTTAGGGTTTGTGTAACATAGTATACTTACACCTTACAATTTCCGCAGCTATAGGCCGAGGCACGCGTAGACCTTCTAAGAGGGCATAATTTTCGCCTACACCTATACTTCTGTTATAGTGTAGGTTTGTATCGAGCTATTTCAGTGCCGTAGTAGGCGTTGATTTTTGATCTTTAATTTCTCCGACATGGAGGACCTCCTATGGTCTCTGTTTAAGTTCATTGTAACTTCACTTCGGATCCGAGCCCAATGAGTAATTATTATTTTTTTTCGACAGGTTCACGTTCTGTTAATAGAAACTTGACTTTAGTTACGGTCAAATTCATCGCAAATATCTCTATAACTCAGGTGTTTATCGGTACGATAAACGTTGGACGTAAGTTTGTCGTTCAACATAGATTCCTCGGTCGCACTGCAGCGGACCGTCTGTTCGTTTGCATGACTAAACTTGAACTGAAATCCCAGAAGTTGCGTCTCTCCGTGCAGTAGGACAAAATATAATTTGTTAATAATACATTTAGGTGAACATTTTTAGCTCTGCATTTACCTTTGTCTCGGGTCAACAAATCATATCTACGGCAATATAATAAATATAAAAATAGTCTATAGAATAACAGCTCCAATATTAGCTTTCATTTCATAATTTATTATTATTGCCATATATATAATGATAATCAATTTCGTCACAGACCTAATGTTAAGTAGCTTTGTCCGAGCGTCTATTGAAGCCAATTATGGAATTAGCTCATTACGTCATTTCGAAACTTTGAAGGTTCCTTTCCAGCATCAACTGATCTTCTAGCATTTCGCGACGACTGAGTAGCTTTACGTCGCCATTTCTGAGTACCATTACCTACAAAAGATATATTGCCATGTTATACGGAAGTCTCATCCCTCTCACTTAATATAAACATATTGCCACATTTAAGGTCTAACGTACGAAGTCAATGTAACTATGTAAAGATGTTTACAGTAACAAAATGCACGTAGGCATCTATACACGATACCACTGGAGAAATCATCTCGAAGGCCATCGATATACGCATGATGTACATAAATCTAAAATTCTAAATTTATAAGGTCAACTATAGCGTACGATTATAGCTTCACGTTGGTAAGATCTAGAATTTAGAAATGCCAACATAAATTAGGTATGGTGTTAGCTTTGATTGAAGCAAGCTTACCTGTGCTGGCCTGCAGCGAGAATTATAATTTGACGCCATGCTATACCCATATGCCCCAACGTCCGCTACGGCAAGAAGGTCCCCTTCATGAAGAACTGGAAGAACACACTAAAAAGATACGCGTCCGTGTAATTAAATCTAATTGGGTCTAACCTCTTGTTGTGTTACATATAATCACCATATTATATTACTCAACTGGGGTTTGTTGTAGCAGATTGTAATATATTGCTTCAATATCAGCTCTAATCGATAGTATTTTTCCAGAAATTACTCTTACGGAATAAAGCCGTTGTTTTTCATATAAATTTAAAATAATTAAAAAGTCGTATGCCTATTCTCCGCAAAGCGGCGGGAAACTTTGAGTCGAAGTTTAATTCCTTGTGTACCTATTCACTTTTCAAACAAACAGAATAGCTGATTTTGGCAGAACGCAAATAAAGAAATTGTTTGTGCGACCTACGACGTACTGGTACCGTCGTATGTTTATTGGACTAGCACCTCCAATGGTGCTTTTATGCTCGGATACCTCCGTTCTACAATATGGCTTTTGATGGTTTCGATTTATTAGTTGCAACAGTTCTAAAGATACCTGCAATCCTAGGAAATCCGCGCACTCACATACGGGCCCGACGACGTCGTATGGTAACGTGCCGGCTTCCCCACTGGTTCTGCGGTTAACACGCGGGCTTGGCATCGGGGGTACCGAAGGTGTTTGTTGTTTTTTGAACAAGCGACTGCCCTGCATCTCTGATAGAAGACCGTCTAGCGATTCCCGCGAACCTCGAAGATCCGACGGGATGCTATCGACTTTTGAATCTGACTTGTTGGTAATGATGCTGCTGTTGTTATTGCTTTCATCCCGGTTTGTGGTTATCAGTCTTCGCGTTGAGCGTGGGCTGGGTACTGGTCGACGTTCTTCACCTGGCGACCCCGATGCCTGACGCAGACCGTCAGCCTTCCGCCGATCAATGCTAGCTGTTTTCGAAACGACATCATGCGATGCACCCCAGTGGCAAAGATATGTTGCTTGTCCATTTGAATGAATCACCGATGAAGCACACGCTGTGGTAAGCTGCCCAACCAGTGCAGAGGGAGATACTGAAGGTGGTTCACATTCGGCAACTATACGGTGATAGCCACCGTACACGGCAGGACGGATAAAATCACTATCACATATACAGAAGGAACTCAATTAGTTGGTAACCGTAACTAATTCATCTATAGCTACTAGTGGTTGTATACCACTTACTGTTTATGATGCTTCTTCGCTATTTATGAGCATATATCAATGTTGCGTTTATTAAGGGCTGTCATATACGAGCGCACATAGATGCAGCGCAGCAGTATGCCTGTGGTCATGCAAAGATTAATAATGAGATAAATATGTATATGACGAACAAGGTCGTATCCCATGTAACACACATTTTTTGTGTAAATACAAATCTTACGTCATAGTTGCGTCTACGAGAGCGAAGTGGCGTCCACCGCTTGAGTTTGTATACTCAACTCGGGTCAATAAAACTGCACTTTGTGCGACGATTGAACGTCCAGGCTCGAGATACACGTTTAACCCTAAGGGAGACCAAGAGCGAAAAAAATACATTACATGTAAAAAGAAAGCAAATATGATATAGACTAATTACATAAGATAAAGCGCGCAGGATATATATAATATAATCGAGAAATACATTTATTTATAAGTTTGAAAAATGAAGTTGCAGGTTGTTTACAATAAAACAGCACCGGTAGCAACCAGGAGTTCGTAGTTTTAATCACTTTATATATATATATTAACGGAAACGATTCGTATAGTTATGACTGAATGATTACAGTAAAGGATAAAGTTTGAGAGTAAATAGGTACGTCATAAACGCCGGTCTATCATGAATTGAACAGCGCAGAATCCTCACTAACCACTTCTGGAAATTATATAAAACAGTATCTTATGCTTATGTTTACTCTCGTTTGATCTATGTTCTACCCTATTGAATAGAAAATGTTTCTTACATGACTTCCTATATATGGCAATGAACCTGAAGACTACCGTCAGTGGTTTTAAAAAAGTATTATACGTAACGTCGATTTTTTGTACTGCGCTATAAATGGTTCCCACTGCAACGATATTCAAAAAATCCATACCCCTGTTCACGAAGGGTGTGATGATGGTATCAAGTACTCGAGGGATGTCAAAAGGTACCTGCCCATCTCCGTGGCTTACTCCAAGAGAGCCCCCAATATCGACGTACTCAATTCGTGATTTAGACTCGGCTCGCTGTTCAAGTTGCCCCAGCAATCGAAGGATGACATCGCGAGCCCGGTAAAGAACCTTACGTATCGTGACAGATTATATATTTGTCACTATGTAATAGAATTGCAGATAGAATATGCAACATAAAATATAGAGCTAAAGTTTTATTTTGGTTTAAATAATTATGGTGTGTAATTAGAAAACGTATAACCCCATTACTTCGTACCTGTTCATTAAGTACACGCGAGCCTATGTGGTAGTGCAGGCCTTGAATGGAATACTTATCTGCTAGGTGTAATACCTAAACATACAAACAGTATAACAAAAAAAATTTAATTGAGGCGGTTTCCCTTATGTTTTCCTTATGCTTGGAATATATCTATATATAATATCTTGTTGACCTTTCCGTTTAATACTTTGCACACGGTGCTGGCGCTTATGTAGAAAAATAATTGAACCATCGCTTCTCCCAGTTCACCGAACTTCTTGTCTTTATCATTTTTGTAATAACTGAAAGGCACTTTGTGGTGTAGCTTGACAAAGACCTGTAGCCGCCTGCCGTATACCTCTACATTTAACAACAGGACTTCAATGAAGTAGTCATAAAAAGGTAAACAGAATGCTGCAGTGACTAACTTCCTGCGGAGAAACTCCAAACTTGCTACAACTTGACGTCGTCATCAGATGGTGATAACCAGTTTCATCAATAACATCTGGGTTGACACGTAATGCTACACGGGTCCGCGAGCTGGAAAAGGATTCTCGCAAGGAACTAATGCGAGCGAGTTCGGCTTCGCTTTCTGCATGTATCGAAAATACCTGTAATAAGAAAGCAAATTATTATTTTTGGTCAAGGCGTAAACAATAACGTTATTATTATCGATAAAGCGATATACAAAATCATGATTGTTCTTTAAGGGTTTTGGTTTTATGAAAATATACAATAGAGGCTAAAAAAAATCATGCAAATTCAGTGCATCATGTTCGGTGTCACTCACTAGCCGGTTTAACAGCCTTAGTCATTACAAAAGCTTATCTTTGATACTAACGTCATGGGCCAGGCATGCTTTCAGAAACTGGACAGATTTCACGGGCCCTGTTGCAACGCATTTTTTCAGAACCTAAAATGGAGATCGATGACACTTATGTATTAAACATTCCAAATTTTACGAGTAAATTTTATACGTTCGTAAGAGGTCGGTAAGCAAGAGAACAAAACATCAAATGACGCACACACACACTTTATACGTCTCAACTGAAATCCTTTGTAGCAGAAAATGATAATGATCGTAATAATTACTAAGTTGGGCAGATAACTGTCGTAAAGATAATTCCATAGTGAGGTTCCATGTATATTGTTTTTTGATATATCACTTGGCTGCCAGAACTTATATATTGGTTAAAAAGGCTCACGATAACTTCTTAGACAAATCAAAATTTATTCCTAATGTAATATAGAAATTAGGTGTGAAATATTGTACGGAACTTTAATTGATTCAAGTAATTTGCCTTTAAAAAATCTTTCAATTCGATTCGTTATCTAATCCGATATTTAAAGTACAATATTTACAGCGATTATGATGTGAACATACCTCATTCGTTTGAGTGGCAGTTACAACTCTGCGGAGCTCCTCTAACGACGCGACATCAAACGACGCGCCAATTTTATTCAATTTTGAAAGTAGTTCGAGGTTGTTATTGGCTTTCACGGTATAACACACTGTGACGCCAGGTCGCGTCAACGGAAATCGAGACAAGCTCTTCTCAAGCGTCTGGATAATCGTTTGGTAACAGGCAGTACAAGAATAGTTGTTTATTTTTTTAAATCAAGCGTTATAAGCATCTCTTCATGTGGTTATTTGCACATCCAGCAACACGAGATGCTATTGAGAAGCCCCGGATTACATCGAGTTCGAGAAGTGATTAGGATGTTAATGTGTCGGCAAAAACAAGGTTCCTGTTCAATGAGTTACCTACGAGAGGTACGTGTAAATCTACTTCTTTCCCAACTTTTATACTTGTGATGACGTCTTAGTATTATTACTATACTGTAGATAACACGCGTTCATGTTATTTTCTTACCTCTTCAGAGTACACGTATAGTGGAGTGTCGAACTGTTCAGCCAGCGCTGCCACACTTCGACCTGCAAAGTGCAGTTTGCCTTTCTGGTATGACGTTCCTTCTGGTAGATTCGACATCTGTGAATAGGTACCTACGCTTTAACACATATAACTCTACGCTACTCACATATAACACATATAACGACTACTAATAACAATAGTCTGGGGACAATTGTAATTCTAACGTACGCTTAACAAACCATTCATGATAATTTACAATTTTATTTTTGTTTGGATGCAGACTAATCGTTGAGGTAGCGTTAGTAAGACATTATTTCAGGGCCAGATAAATTTATCATATAATCAGATTATATTGTATTGTCATAGTATTTGTCAGTTACCGACTGACTAGCCGGTCGATCATTTTACGAAAAACGATTTAGTCTGCTTGGAAGGAACTTTCTGATGAATAGCATACGTAACAAGAACTCTCGGATCGAAATTGGATTAATTCCTGATGACATAGTACTTGCCCTAAAATCATAATTAAGTATTAAGCTAAACACGATAGCTGTAAAGGTAAGCCGTGTGCAGCACGAAACGGAAGTCTTTATTGCAGTAGAGTATTGTTGTGCTTCTTAGTAGCACATATCACAACGGTTATGGAATTAGCATATCGGCCTTTTTAATACATATAAATACGAAATGGCGAAAATTCGTTGCTTTAAAAATTTACTGCTTAGCCCTAACGTAGATTTGATCCATTCTTTATTTAGGAAAAAGTATACTTTAACCTACAGCAACTAAATAATCATTCATCTACCCGAAATAAGCCTTGTTCATGGGTGGAGCGTCTTCAGCTTAACATATGAACCCCCCGAAAGGCATGCAGTGATTCAGTAATACGTATAAAAAATTCAACGACACTAATGAATCACAACAACATAAGAAAAAACTTGAACAATGTTCGTTCGAACCGCGGATTAAAGAAGTTTCTCAAGTCTCTCCGGTACTAATTTCGTTGACCCTTTTTGGAATAATGGAACGCTCGTTAGAAGAACTTCGAGTGCGTATTTTTTGACACGTTTCTGTTCGTGTGCCCCAATTAAATGAATTACTTTTTGTTAACCAAAAAAAAAAAAAAATTAACACATAAAAATTAACTGAACTAGATTAATACATATCTTTAGCTTGAGTTTACATCTAGCCTATAATAGTTTCAACATTAAATCCGCCCGTTGCGTATATTGTATCACCGGAGAAGCTCTCCAATCTCCTATATGAGCCTCTTTATGTCGATATGTTTGAGACCCTTTTCACCTGTGTCTTTCCTGTTGTTCATATGAGTGTGCCAGCATATCTGAAAGCCGGCCTATATTTTGCATCGGGGTTAATGTAGCCACGGGTCAAGTCGTAACTGTCAGTCTCCTTTTGTTTAGAAATGATATCCCTGCTCATAGTTTCGGACTAGAAGAGCTATAGTAGTTCTCATCCTATTCCGTCTTTCCCTGTTCTGCTAATACGCACATCGTAAGGCAAAGTGACCTACTAACCATAAGCATTTGACAATCTTGACTATATTCTTGTTGAACTTGCTGGTCATTAACCGATTACAATTCTCGAGTCGAACATAATAACGAGAAATCCGACTGTACAATGCAGTTATACTTGCAAATATCTCTAATACCAAGCACGATAATATTTTCACTATAAAAAAAACTTTCGATTCCCTTTATTATTAGCGAATAACAAGATTGAGTCTGCTAACCAGCAGATCTTCAGTATATTATTATACTTCTACATGTATTGCACTACATAAATTATCAATGCTTTAGGAACTTCAAATACCTATATTGCATGTATAGAAGTTTTACTTATATTCAACTAAAAACTGATGCCTGGCTTACCGTTTTACAGTGGATGGATCAAATATGGACGTATATTGAAATCAACTCGAATCTACAAAACCAATTCGATGCGCTGCATGTAGAAATACATATGCACGCACACACACATATACACATCCAAACAATTACAGCTTTAACTATACAGCATTAACAATAACCGATGGCGCTTCACTTTCAACCACTGCTATCGACTGAGAGAAAACTGGCTTGTTTAACATTACTCAATTGCTTTCCCGTTTTCAGCTGACGGCAGACTTGCTCTATTTGGTTTGTACTTTATTTATTTTATTCATTTATTAATCCTTTCTGAGGGTGCCTGCCAAGGACCATACTTAAGGTATCTAAGTACAAGCCATTGCCTATCTTCCTCACTGCCGACTGATTTGCGGCTCTCACCGAACCATCAGCTCTTCAAGCAGCGACGAACTTTGACGGCTTTACAGCAGTTCCACAGACGTTTTTCTCTCTGTCCCGGAGAGACGTGATGGCGCCGCAGGCACCTAACAATAGAACCACTAGCGCCCTCTTTTGATACACCCATTAACTGCGGTTGCCGAAGCAGTAACGAGTCGGTAATACCACCAGCAATATTTTCACGCTACTGGTCCAGAACAGTTACAACTCGAGACTAATGGCTGCGCACTCTTGCTTCTATAATTAATGATTTCAGTACTTCAAAGAGAAGCCGTTATAGTGTAGCTTATCATCTACGTGCGACACATAGGCACCCTGTTATTTTTATCGCTGCGAATGCGCTACTAGCTATTGCACAAAGGGAAGTAGTCATTTGGCTGCACCAAATTTGAGACGTTAAACTCAGGAAAATTATAAAAATGATTAGTGAGAAAATCTTATCTTTCTCCTTGTATTTCCTGCATGTAACACGTGTTAATGGCAGCACTCGAACCAGTTAACCCCTAATTCTCTCAGACAAAAGTTGAGCAACCCAAGACACACAAAAATTATGGTACTACTGAGGCTGTCACCCGTGACAGTAACCGTACGATACAAACTTTTAATTTGTTTACGAAATTCAAATTTTGGCAGTACTTAAATTGTCAAAACTTAAATGATAACATAGTGACTTAAAGGTCAATTTTCACTTGAAATGAATGATTCAATTGAAAATATGTCTTTGTCAGGTTCTTTTTGTTAGCCTCGGTCGATTGGACCCTAAGGGAAGTTGATACGCAACATGATGATCATGATGTCTGTAGGAAATGTGCGAACTTATTGTTCCATTCGTTGCAATCGAAATCACATGAAAGTAGTCGCAACAATAACTAGATAAGGTGTCTGTCCATAAAGCTTATTGCACGCAGATAACCGTAGAGGTAAAAGCTTTAAAGCTACCGTTTTGTGGTATCTACCTTAACTAACGAACAAATATGGCAATGACTCGCCTGGTCTACTATGTAAATATTTACATCGAAACGACTAGTCTGCATCCTGTAGCAAGCAGCCCGACCGAGAAGCACGACTTATAGGCCAAACATATTCAAAGAAAGGACGTTACTCACAACAGTACTAAGTTTACGCTTAACTTCTGCAAATGTCAGCTGGTAGCAATAACCTATTTATGGAACTCACAAGGAGTTTGCTATGAAAAAATGCCTTCACCCACGACTCCGTAGATAAATTTACTCCAAGATCGATGCTGGACCCAGAAGCAGCACCAAATTGCAAACTAGGTGCCGTTTGCGTTGACCTATCTTAAAATATTTATCTTCCATGTCGCTAAGTTGAGTTACCGGGTCATCACATCCAGAGACCGAGCAAACAGTAAATTAATAGAGCTAAATGTGGAAGTGACTATTTTACTAATTTCCATGTATCGATCGAATGAAGGACACAAAGCAAACAAAGCTAAACCTTAGCTAAACATTAAAAAGCACTTTGCTTCAGATGTACATTTTCCTCTTCAACACATTATAGCGAAGCCTGCAAGCACCTAAAAATTAAAATAAATTCATCATAACCTATCTACACAATTTTTTGTTAAATACATATAAAATTAGTAAATAAAAGACACAATCAAATCCGAATAACACACAAACTTCGAGTCAGTTTCACACTAGTCGCATTTATTTTGATTATACAAAAATAAATCATCTTCTGCCTACATACAGATATATCGCACAGTGTGTCCGACTTATCGAGCTACCGTAATAGTGCAAATGGTAGAATGTTTCTACGTATTTGCCCTGAAATGGTCCATTTATCAGAACCCGGGTAGCTACCATAAGTTACACTATCTGTGGCGTACTGATAATCAAAAGGCAGTGATCATTCGTATACTACTTTGATACCTTACAGCATGGTACTTTCAGTTTGATATCACTCTTCTAAATTAATCGAGTAGCATCAGCACAAAATTAGTGCAATTTATTCAGCATAACTTCTACTTGTTATTATCCTAGCCGAAACTTTCTTCCTATATTCATATAACAATTACATTCTAACAAGAATTAGGTCGTACTTCTCTGTATCACAAGTACACATTTATCGCCAGTAGCATCAATAACAGACTGCAGACAAATGAAGTCATACTTTACTTCTGTATATATTTTTATTCATGGAACTCAGGTTTTAAATAGGGGCAACCGTTTGTCAAGAAAAATAAGTTTTAAGACTCACGATGTCTTCCTGTATGGTATATCGGTCGATAAGTGCAAATATTGCAGTTATGCTCAGAACCTTCATTAATGCCCAATTTCTTAGATTTTAGTGAAAGACATGTTTAATCTAACAAGTTTCATTCGTGATACCACTAATGTGGTTACGGCATAGAGCAGTATTTACATGTTTATTGGGGCTGCGTCTAATGCATAATGGTTCAATTCATTTAGAGTAGTCGTTAGAGCCCGATAAACGTGAAACATACAATACTTATGGTTGGTTGTTGTATACAAATTAGAATTAGACGTACGATTCTCGTCAGGAACAGCTCCTAAAGCTAAATAAAGATGAACTGCATTAATTTTCCTTTTGACTAATTATTTGATGGTTATACTAACGATAGTGACATCGTCATAGGGCTTGTCAGTTTTGGGGTGCGTTTTCACAAGTGAGATATTCTGTGCAACCTCCATCCCGCGTGTGACTCTACCAAACACCGTATGCTTGTTATCCAGCCAAGGACAAGGTATAACCGTGATGAAGAATTGTGATCCGTTCGTGTTTGGACCAGCATTAGCCATTGATAGTGTATATGGCTTGTCGTGCTTGAGGTTTGGGTGGAACTCGTCCTCAAACTCGCCACCCCAAATTGATTCGCCGCCAGTTCCGACGCCCGTAGGGTCCCCCGTTTGCACCATAAAGCCTTTGATTACTCGATGGAATATATGGCCATTATAGTAGCCGTTACGTGAGTGCACAACAAAGTTCTCAACAGTTCGCGGACATTCCCGGGGGAACAGAATTACGTGGATATCACCCATTGAAGTATGAATAACGGCATTCGAAGCCAGATTACTACGTGAAGACATTTCCGTAGCAGCAACGATGTCCTCCTTTGAGGGTTTTTCGTTGAAAACCTAAATAACGAAACAGTGTTGTGAGTATCATCATGCCCTATTGAAAGCATAACGAACCATTAAAATTACAAGGAAATAAAATCATTTTCGTAGTTGATAAGCCTAATGAATAATAAGATGTTTGCAGTCCATGTAGATTAATACTCTCAACACCTTCACAAGGTCTCACCTCTCGTTCTTCGTCCTCGCCAGGTATCCGTTTCGTATAGAGATAGAAGCGGTTCTTTTTGTAGGCACTGCAAACGAGCGTTGGATCAGAGTCAACTTCTTGCAGTGCTGGGTTTTCGGCTGCGGCAGACTCAACAGTTACCATTTTCTGCTGTTTGCCTGGCACACCCTGCGAAGATAATAGAGAAAATCAAGTAAGGCTAAAAATAGCTTGCCAGACATTCAAAATCTACTGGTGTATATATATAAAACAAATTAGTAGTAATACGAAGTGAATAACAGAAATTTGCAGCAAAAGCGCCTTAAGGGGCCAATTTAATTATGCATAGTTGAGCATTTCACTGACCTGCTGCTGCCAGCTGTGTACTTCTAAGCTTCCTTTGCTTTTATGCACTGTATTCACGAATATATTTTATACATTAAATCTTGGTTAGCAAATAAATATTTATTACGATAGCTAAATACTTCTGGTTGACACCAATGTCTGTCTAAAACACGATTGAGTCAGGTGCAATGCTGAAAAGAACATACCTTGAAAAACGCATGCAACGGGTAAACTGATTATACCTGATAAAGTGCAATGGCAAGTGGTCTTAAAGCCTCACCCTTGCCGAGAATGCGTACACATCGATTCGTAATGAGGTTCACAACCTGCGACAGATATTGACAAAACATATATATATTTAAAATTGTTTACTGGCAATGCTTTCATTTCTATGTACAAAAATATCCTCGTCTAATAGTCAGTTCGATTCCGCTTTATAGATTTCCCTACTTGACAAAATTATTTGACCATCTGATAACAAACCTTGATACCGAGGAGCGTTGGGTAGAGAAGAAAGTTTCCACTATCATCAAAAACCAGATTTGAATAGCGCAGCATGCCCGCTTTTTCTAATTCGCGCTCCACAGCTACTCTTCGACCAAACTCCATATTACTGAGAAGAGCTCGCTCCTGTTGCGTATCCGAAGCGGTTTTAAGGGTTTCATCTAAAGTTTTAACAAGCCTGCCGCTTGCAAAATTGAACACTCGGACCTGTAAATAAACATATAAGCATTTACCTGTGCAACGATAATGACAGTAATGTTTTTGTCCTTCGCATCTTAGTATTTGATATATTCTAAATGCTAAAGCATTAACCTCTATCCTTGATAGTATAGGGGTATCTTATTTTCCAATTAATCTCAAGGACGCGCCAGGTTGTTTAGATGTGAATTAAAGCGTAATAAAAAAAAAGTGACAAGTAACGTCTCCGCTTGCTTGATTCCTACAGATTGATCGTATTAGACATCTTAAATAAACGTTTCGAGTTTTACGTGAAGCGCTGATATTAAGCACTGCTTCAGACGGCTGGCTCCCAGCATGACGTATGTCTGCACACGGTTTCGTATTCAGACATCTACCGAGCAGTTGTATCAAGCTTCATGTTCTGACAGTACCCAAGCAACGCGTATCAGAAAAGGGGCAGCTGAGAGTCAGTTATGGAGAAGTTTTACAGCATTAAGAAATTTCTGTTGCTCAACGCTTGAAAACGATTTCATAAAATTTCATCAGTATCATCATTTGATTTGGCAGAAAAAGATGTAATAGGTTCCACAATAAACAGGTACAGTAGGCTTACAAGAGGTGATTATGATCTTAATAATTTGTCATAGAGCAGAATGATGGATAGGCTACGAGCATGCACCGAATGGACTACAAGATGGCGTATTAGCTGGTCTCACCTTTCGATCGCTGGCGGTGACTGCGAACTGGCGTCCATCAGGAGCAAAGGCTATATTTGTTGCTACAGTATTACTGTTTACCAGCTCGAATAGATCGGTATCGAGTTTCGAGTCGAAATTTGCCTGCCACCGGTATTTATAAATCAACGCATATCAGTGGAAAATTCGTAGAAGGTAGTTAAGTGTCCTATATTACAATAAACTATGATACTAAATGTCTATAGGCTCTTCGGGTATACCCGCTGTCTTTCTTACCTGATCTGGTATGAGACGATCCGTTACCCCGCCTCGCCAATATTCTAGAATTCCGTTCTCATCCGACGAAACAGCGACATTTAACATCGGACAGTACCTGAACGAAGTTAAGAAATCAAATAAAGCAAACGTAACCCATCAGGCAACGATAAGCTAACGCGGTTCGTGATGACCCAAAGTTTTGAATCTCTAAGAAGAAATGTAGATCGAAGATTTTGAATACGAGCAGTCGTGTGTTTAGTTTATGCACTTAAATTTAGAATCTCCGGAGTTTGGAGCCAACGTCCCTTTGCTTAAAAATTCAATCCTATGCTTACTCTATTTTACTAGCGGGTGTGAAAAGATATCCACATGTTTTATACTATATACACACAACGTGTGTGAATAAAGAAAATTCCTTATTTATCATATACATGATCAAACCTGCTCGCTGAAAATCTGTTGAAAGCTGTAGCGGTTATTGCGTTAATTAAAGCTTCTCCATTATGTGGACATGTTTCACACGTTTTGCACGCCCGCAAAAAAAAGCTTTTTTGTATACGGCCATGTTTATTAATCTGGCCAGTCATACAAGTTTCGTTAACGACACATAACTACTACACAATCTTTGTAAGCAAAGAATGCTACATTTATTGTATTGATCTTCCCCTCAATACCACTTTGAACTGGCCGCTTACCTAAGACAGACAATGGGAGCTTGATGCAGGTTTTTGTGCACCTTCAGCGGTCCACCACTTGCGAGTCCGTCATATAGTAGAATACGATTAGAATTTTGATCTGTTACCGCCACGACGCGAATCGCATCACCTGTATAATAACAAATAACGATCAAGGCCTTGATAAATAGAATGTGAGGAAAACGTTTTATTCACTTTTATGTAACAAAAAGAATAGTGACTAAAAGATTTTATGAATAGTAATATAATCGAAGATTGTATCGATCTTATTCCAACTTTCTCTTGATTCTGTTGTAGATTTCTTACACATGTGAGTCACTATTAACCGCTCATTGATTCAATATTTCTGTACCTTTTGTATGGACCCACTCGCAATGTCCAGGTGTGTAGTCGAACTGTAGCATGTTCATTAAATCAAAGCTGACCACTTCGAACACTTTAAGCGATTTGTCATCTGATATCGTACACAGCAACGAGCCGTCCCAATTGCTTGCTACACCTTCAATTTTACCTGTTTCAAAAACAAACACGAACAGTTGAATATAGGTTAACGTTTTTTTGTATAAGCAATCGCACAAAGGAACACGGAAGTGCTTATAATACACGTAGGTAGCACGCATAGCATTCTCTACTTAAGCTACAAAGCATCCTATAACTTAAAGTGTATAATTAATCTGGCCCGAAAATAAAAGGAGATAATAGTAGCCTGCATTTCGGGAAAGCTGTGGAAACCGGAAATTTTTTTGAAAAAAATAAAAGGCAACCATTAAGTATTGATTGTCATTCAGATATTTTTCCCTCTTACCGAGATGTGCCCGGAAGTGCTTGACAAACTCGATTCCGCCAGCTTCTTTCTTCCAAAATTTTACGTGGCCGTCAGCAGACGCCGTTACAATAAATTCACTTCGTGTCACCACAACATGTGTGACCGTATCACGATGCATATATGATTTTTCAAATAATTCGGAGCTAGGTAATTTATCTACAAATACCTGTAAATAATATTTAACAACAATGATATAAACGGTATGGACAAGTATTAACACGTACAATGATCTGCTCGATATGTTTTAAATTGCATTGTGATATTATTTATATTTATAAACTACGCAAAGGAATTTCAGCTACTTTCAGGAATCTTTTTATACCAGAGTCAATTTCTAAATACTTTTTTACTTACAGCTCGTTAATTTGAGAACTGTCCTTGATATTGCCAGTCATTTTTATTATGATTTAATAAAGATGTCTATTGATTTAACTATTGATTGTTGTGATCTTTTTATTATACATATAATCGGCAAACAAACCTTTTCTAAATGTAAAATCTTTTTCTTTTTTTTTGGAACCGGCTCTCTTTCTTTATCGACAGCTTCTGACGAAAGGGGCCCGATAACCCCCCCATCGTCGTCGTTGTCTTTGTCCGCCTCCTTGATTCGTTCTTTTTCACTGGTCGATTCTGCAGTCCGCTTTTGCGTCTGTAAATTGTTCTTGTCCAATTGTGAAGATGCTTCTTCGTCTGGTGACATTTTTTACTCAGGCTCACGCTAACATGCGAACATCTAGGAAAAAGAACTAATGAATATCGATGAAATTTATTTTTAGTCAAGCACTAAAACAACGCTAAGGGTTTTTAAATGTTCCAACCTTGATGAAGGTTTCTAAATTCCCAACCTTAATGAAAATCACTCCTCGAAAACTTAATTCCCGTTACTGCGCGCAACATTCTCGCTTACGCTTTTTTCAGAAACAACAGCTCCGGTCAGTTTGCATTTCACAAACGCAAATATTCGCTTCAGTAAGAATAGAACAGACAGCTCAATGTTGCCCTAATTTGGACAGGAAATTTGACTAATAATTATAATAATTTTTTATTTCGGGCGATAATAATTTTCCAATTTATAATGACTTTTTTTGTTCAATACGGCGTTACATATACGCAAACCGTTTACAGTCAGTAGTCCATGGAACTTAAAAACCTGTTACGTAGTTATCTCAGCTTCTATCTTTTCTATAGCAAAGTAGTTCAACAAACGAGCACAGTTCATATAGTAATCTTTAATAAGTTGCCGCTTGCTAACCACAAGATCTATGGTGTACCTAACAGCCGGTATCATTAAAGAGTAAAGTTGAAAACTAAATTCTCACAGTACTCGTTATAAGTGGCTGCGATTTCAACGCGACGTACCTTTTCAATTACTTACCTATTTTGAGCGGAAGTTTTAACTGAAATCGGTTATCAAGGAGATGATTTTATAATACTCTCTTTAGTTATAATACTACAAATATAATTGCAGGTTTCATTCGAATGTATACTTTACAACGCACCTTTTCAATCTATCCCATCTTCACCATTAGTTTGTTGACAAACAAACAAGACTTTTACGACTACCTTACTGCAACACGGGTTAGCCTTTAAGCGGGCGATCCATATCTGCGAAATTTATGATGAAATGGGCTAGATGGAGAGTTTTGCAGAAATATGGCTTAATATCAATATGTAGTTTGCCTCATTAGCGAAGATGATATCTGAGATATTTTCGGGAAAGATTTGCTGAAACAGAGTCAAATCAAGAGCTTCGAGTACATTTTACTATAACGATTACATAGTAAGCAATTTATAGAGGCACAGTTACTATGCATACTTTATTTCACATATACTCAATTTTGCATTTTCTTGATAACCGAAGCGTTTTTTTGCAGATTTAGGGTCATTGTTACAATATAGAT
The DNA here is from genome assembly GCF_002443255.2 of Varroa destructor. Classification (NCBI taxonomy): domain Eukaryota; kingdom Metazoa; phylum Arthropoda; class Arachnida; order Mesostigmata; family Varroidae; genus Varroa; species Varroa destructor. The sequence goes on along the minus strand of NW_019211459.1, from coordinate 15,794,725 downwards.
GATGTATGTTAGAAGAAACAGTCCGAGTATATTGAGTAGGTAATTCTGAAGCAGGTAGATATTGACAGTAGTGTAATTATTTTTAGCACATCTAAATTAAGTAAACATGTTCGAATTGTATCCACGCTCAGTGAATATGGGGGCTTCACTATGTGGTTACGAGCTTCATTGCACATCGACCCAGTTTTAGCGGCAAGCAGCAACCAAGCCCAAATTCATTCCTTTCTTACAGATTTTTTTGCCTGACGTGCGGGAGATTACCTAAACCTATTCTTAAACTTTTTCAAACATGTTATAGTAAAACAAGTTTAAATAATTTTAGTGTCAACGGGAATTCTACTACAATCCAGCTGTTCTAACAGACCGCCCCGTTATCCCTTCGATGTGTCGCACTTACCTTATTGTGAATTTCCCGTTGCGGTTTTCCCGTTAACGTTAACCCACTGCATTACTTTGGTCATTTTATCAGCTTGCAGCAACTATTCCTTTAGAGTAGTTCGGCAATTCGATAGTACACTTTCAGTAATTGTATTACTCTACTACGGTGGTTCTTTCGGCTTGGGGCGTTCTTGAGTAATCAAGGAATAATCGATTTTACCAACAACCGATGGAGAGACCCATGAAATATAGTAGTTCACACCGAAGCTGAAATTCCGCAGTCTAAGCGTGCTTTTGGTGGGTTTCGACGGAATATTGAAGTGGCCATGTTATGTTATGGAACCCATCCTAGATCACCCGCGGGGTAAAACCCCGTAGTTCAGATCAGAAATGATTCGATATACTGGAAGTAGAGAGTGGGAGTTCGGCTCGGGTTTGAAAAAACTCCGAATACCCTCAATCAAATAATAGTAATATTTGATAAGCTCCATTCATCTTGTCACCACGTAACAGTGGTCTTATTGTCCTGTATCAATTACTCGATGTTCCAATGGCAATAATCAGCTACTCTGCTACTGTTATTCCCTTACCCTATTGGGATTATCCTGTTGCCCGGCCACGGTTTTTTGTTACCTCAACGTGGAAGGTTTTATTACCTTTAAAGCTTGTTGACAGGTCTTCCGTTATTTCTAAATTACTAAACAGACAGACGTGAGTCGAACGTAAATGGTCTCAAAATAAGAGCTGTGTAGATTTGTGAAAGCTATTTATCAGATTCAATATCAGATTTCTATTGCAAAAAAACAATTGTGTAATATTTGATTTTCGTATTGCACCTAAATCTGGTTGGCGAAGTATTGTTTTTTTTTTATATTTTACTTCTTTCGATTTCTATTAAAATGATTCATAAAAAAAGGAATTCGTTTATTAAAATAACCTCGTGTGTCTATTTGAAAGCAATCCACTGATAGCTGAAGTGGAGAAATGATTATATAATGTAAATAACTTTTACCCATAAACCTTTCGGTAATCGATACTGCCATCTTAATCACTACATTTGTCGGTGTATGGCAGTCTTTTTGCCGTATCTAAGGCGCTTTGCAGAACACTGAAGAGACAGCCTATAAACACACATAAATGGTGTTTTTTTTCGACGGCTGCGTTGTCTTTGTTTGCTTCTATTATTTAAGCCTTTACGATTTCGATTCTAGCGACTAGCTCTTTCTGCATGTATCAGTGTCATACTAAGTACGATTCTGGCTATTCTGCCGACGAATTTCTATTCTATTCTGCTCTGCCAAAACCTTGTTTTGGGCCTTCTTAAAATGGGGCGATTTGGACTATCCTTGAATTGTTTTTGGGCAAGTCCTTTAATGGTGCTCAGAAGTTTCGCTCCTCTCAAAGACTCCATACGTTGCTTTAGATATGAGGGGCATCGATTACTGGAAATTTTGTACTTGGACATTTCATTCACACACCAGAAAGTTATAATGTATATTACTGTGATTGAGTGAGCGGGAACGCTCGATGAGAAAATTCCCGCTAAGAGCCTATTGGTCGCGGACCAATGGGGCAAATTTCCAAGGTACAGTATTGCAGGTAACGAATGAAGCGTAGCCTTTACTCTGATCAAATAAACTGCAACATGCAGTGCTAATATTCATAACCTGAACAACTCGGAAAAAATTGTTTGAGTTTCAATAAATTGAGTTTCAAAAAAGACTTTAATCAAGGCTTCGAATTCGGGTATCTGATCGTTGTACTTTCTGGGTGGTACTTATACATCGAAAGGAAAATCGTCGTATGTTAACAGGCATGTGATTCAGCGTGTACCATAAGATCAGTAGGACGTTAAGCGAGTGCAAAAAATGGAGTACTTAATTAAGCGGTGCTGCTTATTCAGGCTTTTTGAATACGGCCGCGAGATCACTGGTTACATGTTCGTGATAGCCAAAAATACGTGCTACAATTTTTTTAGCAATTAATAACAGTCATCGATACGATCCTACGATATCGAGACGTTTTTCCCATTTTTGTAGCCATGAACCAATTTGTATTACACACTGAAGTGGTATCTGTAAAGTTTTGCGCAGCTTAGCAGTACGGCAGATGAAGTATGTGAGGCCTAAATCTACCTTCATGCACAGCAAATTACGTGGACGTATGAGGCTCATTTCTGCGACGACAATTTATTTACTCTGAGTTTCGGATTTAATTCAAACCGAAAAAAAAAACCTTAAATTAGTTTTATTATTAGATTCAAGTTAATAACGAACCTGTCATTTATGAAAACGTCTGAACTTCATAACAAATACATCTAAATTATTGTTATCACTCTCAAGGAAGGGATGAATCGCGTATGCTAAGATAAATCGGTAGCTTATCTGTCTCAGTTTTGCTCTCTGCTAGCAGAAATATGGCAATGCGCAACCGTTTAGTTCGATATAGAAACGAAAGTAGATGAGAAAGCTCTTTAATTCTGACACAGAATTCAGAAGATTTCTATAGAAGTCTACAGAATTTAGATTTTTGCATCAGCTCCGGTTTCTTCAGGTACGACAGTTACGCACACACCATTGTGCCTTTAGGTCGAAACTGGTCTGCATGTAACAGTCATCGATACAATTAGCTGTCTTTGCGATCATCGAGCGTATCGACAACTCAATAGAAGAAAAAACATGACTTCATGATTATTACAGTTTATAAACAGTAAATTATCGTCACTCAAGTGTTTTCGTCGTTATAAAAGCAAGATGGCCACTTCAATTTTACCCACAGTAACGCTGCATCTCGACTGTTTATCATTTACCGAGAATCTCCGTATGGGCATAGACTTCAATTTTTGAAGATCACCATGCGCTTCGGAAAGGCTCCTGCTAAAGCAGTACACGGTTTTTTACGCATGTGACAACACTCGTGAAGGTAATATAACCTATATAAAGGTTCAACACGGTCCAGCTACATCCTAATGGACTGATCCAATGGCAAAAAGATTTCGGGAGCCGAATCAGTGGTAAAGAAGATGGTGGTATGGTCACAATTGGCCAGCTATCTTTTTTTTCGGAGCAAGCGAATTAGAGGGAAGAGTACTATAGCAATTATTACCGCTTTTTCCTACGAATGCACATCAAAGATTGTTTAAAAACTAAAGAGGACTACAGATCCTTGACTGAGAGTCCTCTAAAGGAAGGTTTGCTTGTCATAGCGATAGTTAAAAGCATTTTAAATGCAGATGTAAACACATCACCGCTTCTTTTCGAGCGAGTAACAAAAAGTTGTGTGGGTCTTTAATGAATCTAGCTAAGTTTTTCTAAGTATTACTGCAATAAACATTATAATGACGGTCAGCGATGAATTTTATCGTCTTCATCGCATGAGAAACAGGTGTTTAGGAAATGTCGGTAGGTTCTGTGCTACCCAGTGTATTAAACGGATATATATAAAAATATAACTGTGATTCTCTGAAGGTATTTTGTTAAGATACAATCTGTTCCCAGATGCATTATTTAATATTTATAGCTGCGTGCATAATTTATATGGACAGTTGGTATAGGAATTATACCATTTATACATTTTTTTCTTTATATTGAAATTTCGTACACGAAGCGATGTAAACGGGCGCCGAAAACTCCACCTTTTACCTCAAAACTTGGCCCTCTTTCCACGGATAAACTAGAAATTTAGCAAATTCGTTACTTATTAATTAATTATCCACTACCTACACATACATCCTTATAGATGGCTACAGGCTATGCTTTTGCTGTCGCTGTTCGATTTTATTGGTATTACTTGAGCAGAGCTCAAGATGACGGGCCTGTACGACCGTTGCCTATCAGCTTGGTAGCTCAAGGTCAAAAGGCCGCATCAACAATCTTTCGCTGTGTTTCATTACTTTCCCCTAGCAGCTAATTGAGCTATTTCAAAATGAGAGTAAGCCCTAGGACGACGCTTTCTTTGTACAACCACAATAAGAAGTACTTGAACAAAAAAGAAGTATTATTATTATTAGAATTGAAATACAGAATCACTCTTTCTTGGTATTGTCATTTTAGATCTTTCTTTTTCCCTTTATGCTATATGCTGTATCTTTTGGAGCATGATCGCCACCACAGCAGTAGCAGGCTTACTGAAATTCTGGTTTGAGCAAAGCTGAAAACGATACTGGCAAAGACGATAGTAGTTAATGGAGCGTTGATAGCATTCCATCCTGTAGAATGACCGGACGAGAGAAAAAGATGAAAAAAGCATAAAAACGAAGTGACTGGGAGGCTTTTTTGCGAAAGACGTTACCTGCGACAGAAGTACGAGGCCAACAACGGCAGTTCCAAGGCCGTGGCCTCGATCGCACGCAGCTAGACAGCTAGCTCGCTGTTTAGTTAAGCGGTGGTGTTACGTCCAGCCGTATGACCATGTTCGTCCTTCTTCTATTTGGGTCTATAACTTTGCGGCTGTTTCTCTTATGACGCTTATGAGTCGTTCACACGGGCGTTTGTCGCAGCGGCGATTGATCGACTTTGTGAGCGTACTGGGGGTGAGTCAAACAATTCTAAGATTGCCTTCCGTCTCCTGTGAGTGAAGCAGTTATAAAGGCCGCGCTGGTCGTTGTAGCTGCAGGGGTGATATTGATAGGGTGAAGGAGGCGATTTGCGCTAGGCCCGACCGGGTCAGTGAGTGACGTAGGTCGGAGCTTCTAAATTTCTGTCTGCCCAACTCGTTGCTTCTATGGACGATGGCAAGACGGAGCGTGCAAAAAATAAAGAAAGGGAAAAGGGTGACCCTTTTCCGGCTTTCCCCTTTCGTAGTACATTCGCTCTGGGGTATTTCAGGGTGGACTGTTGTAGCGGCGCCAGCCACTCTGTTGAAAGTGAATTTGCTGTGAGCCTTGTTAGGTTATCGATGGCTAACTCGAAATGTAAGGCAGTCTACCGCAGCTGCATTCGCAGGACCATGCTAGCATCGATAATGCTGCTGCTTTTTCTAGGGGGAAGCTGGGTGGAAGAAGAAAAGGCAGAATCGAGACTTTATGCGAGCCGAGACAGAGGGTTGTCTGATCTGCGACGCATATCGTATAGGTTTACGTTGCACGACAACCTGATGTTGTCCTGGCAATGGAATCTACATTCAGCGGGCAGTTTTGGCTGCTATCAGCGGAATAAAGGAAAGGGTTAGGTGCTGAGCACTACTACTTGATGGGGAAATAGAATTGAATGTTCTAGGGTAAGGTGCCTATGGCGGCGAATGGCATTACACGAGGACCAACACAGAGAGAGCAGTGGAGACAAACAAGCACACTCACATACACCCGTACGTGCATTCTCACACAGGAGCAGGTATGCACGCACACGCATGCCCGCGCATACAAGATACAGCCAAAGGGACAGGCAAGAACAGACAAAACCGGCCCGTGGGAAGGGACAAGAGTAGGCCACTGTTATTGAAGGCACCAGCGGGAGCAGTAGCAGCAGAAAGACTAGCAGCGCGGAAAACTGACATAGCAAACACGCAGCTGCGAACGTTCGAACGAACTATGGAGGGAGAGGCCCCGCGAAGCCGGCGCTGCTGGAACCCCAAGGCCGCTACCGCTACTACGCGGTGAGATCAGCGAGGGATTCTCTGATCGGTAGGCTGCTTCTGTGCCACTGAGCTTAGTGCTACTAATGTTAAGGTAAGGGATAGCAAAAGCAGCTGGGTAAGCTCGATACAACGCGAAGATAACCCACATAAGGCAAACGGCAGTTGGAGTAAGGTGCAACCCAGACCAAACTAACGGATTGTAGCATGGAATAAATAAGCAAAGCAAAACACGAAGGGGAAAAAGATAAGTAGCAGTAGTACGAACATCAGGGCAAACAGCGTCATAATGCAGCATCAGTAAACGACGTTGATCGAACCGTTGAATTCTTCCAATCGATACGGTAAGGAGCCTACGCAAGGACCTCGTGGAAGCAGGAGTGAAGACAGCTAGGGAAGGGATAAATGGGAAAGGAAGAAATACAAAGAGTGAATGAGAGGTGGAGAAAGCGAGCGAGAGGAAACGAGGGCAAGAGGCGACTGCCCCTGGCTTTTCACAGGGCCGCCAGCACCGACAGCGCCGCCAATGCTGCTGCCAATACCAACAACGGCCGCTGCTAACTCCGCTACGGCGGTCAGTCAGCGAGAAACTAGCAGGCAGTAAGTATTGCCGACCTCGCCTAAACACCAGTCACAGCAGCTGCTGCATGCCGATCAGCAGAACGACAGCAACTGGCGCGACTTTCAGCAGCAGGACTGTCCCTACCGCTTCTGTCCGCTCTATTGGACTCTGCTGCCTCTCTGTCCAAAGGCACCCTGAGGTAACAGGAGGATCCAGCAAAAAGAAGCACCACCATCGCCGCCGCAGTGTCAGGAGGCTGAAGAGCAGCAGCGGCAGCAGCGGCAGCAACGACAGGGACACATAAAGCCGAGGTGGCAGCTGCAGTAGCGGTGCGCGAACCGGAGCATTCTCTCAGGCTGGTGAGAGCTTAAGCACCTGGAAAATCCGAGGCGCCATCCAGTGCCTATTGGTCCAGCAGCAACAGAGGTCTCAAATCTAAAACGCTGTTGATTTCGGCTGATCGACCTGCAACAGATCTGCGATAGAGCCGATCATTTCGCCGCACGGCCTACCGTAGGCATTCATGCACGCAGAACACCTGCATCCTGTGTCGTGATTAAAGAGTGTATTGCGGTAGAAAATTGCCTTTCGTTTGCAACGCAACCAATGGGCGCCAGTCATTTGTTGTTGCAGCTGTCACAACCTGCTGAATATCAACAATGTTAAACAAGTGACTTTGCTTAACGAAGCTTAGAAGGAAACTGTAAAGCCATACTTACTTTAGATCTGGCGCCGGCATCAGCGTTGAGTTAATCATTATCGGGATGCACAATACCGTCATCGCTACCGTGTCACAGTGAAACATGGCTAACAGCAACAACCGCAGAATACGCGCGTCAACAATAGAAATCACCGTGACGGGTTGACGACGGCGTGCTAAAAATGTCTGTGTGTCAGTTCGCTGTGTAGAGGGAGGTTTGAAGATTCGCTTAGGGACGGGAAGACAGCCGCGTTTTTTGCTGGCGTGTTCAGTGCTTCGCCTCGGTGTCCCTCAAAGCCTCGCTAAAGAGTCATTTTGAAGACACTGTTTCCAAACATTACTTTTCGATGTGAGTTTCCTCCCAGTTCGTGACTGTGTGCCGTGTCCGATGCGAAGTGTGTTGTTAACGTCGACCGTGTATCGGCGGCGTTTGTCTAAAGATTTTCCATGTCAAATTTTAGATTGTGAATGTTGACAAAATCGCAATTAGTGCTGCTGCCATAACCGTCATTCTACGCAAAAACAAATTAAACACAAAACATGATATGAATGAACCCCTATAAAAAGCTATTTTTAACAACAACGCCGATGCGTACGGCAGAATGTTACCGCTGAGAAAAAACTAATCCTTAAGGATGTGCTGATATGGCTACGAACCTAAGCACACATGCGCACGATCAAAGCTCGTTTAGGCGCAAGTTGTTGTTATTCTCGGTACCCCATTTGTACAATTAGATGCGCCTAGGTCGAGCAGCTGGGCCAGTGTGGTATCTAGTTGCTTGTGTATTGTGTGTTGCATTAAACCATGATTCGTGCTGAAATCATACGGTTTCGTCATTATCACCACCGTGAGTAGGAGTAACGGTAACAGAAAGGTTAAGAAGGCGGTCGTAATACAGAGATGTTACATTGAGAAGGCAAAGCTGAATACCCATTTTTGTATAGTGTGCTCTTGTCTGTGATGAGGAAGATGATGAAAATGCCAGAAATCGGCAGGGCTATCAGAACTACTGTGACTGAAGCCTCGATGAAGTTGTATCATGACGTGGAAAACATCGACAAAGATAGGCAAAAATTAGCATTAGCAGGAACCGCGTGTACGGCGATAGAAGTAATCACCACCGCCGATATCTTCGCCGGCAGCAATAGTAATCGCAACACAAAAGTCCGCCTGAATTGCTGAATGAGTTCGTGACGCTAACAGAATTCTATGTTGCCATACTTTTTATGCTTAAACTGGTCAATCACATAGTTCACGCACGAAACGAAGCGAGCTTTCCATCACTAACACAATTAACGCTGTTGACGAGGATTAGTGTCGATATCGAGAAAAATTTATCGGTGATCCTCGAAGTAAACGAGGCTTGCCATGGTCATCGGGGAGGAAAATGGATTACTGCACGTGTTTCAAAGATTAATAATCATAACTGTAAGTATGTAAGCAAGCTGACCCGGCCACGTATCGAAATAACTTCGGTAACCCATCTAATCAACTTACAAAGATTGATTTCACTTGTGCGCTATTGTTACGGGATTGTCACGAGTTCTTAAAGGTGTGAGACAGCTAGGCACGCTCAGAGGCAAAGAAGAAGAAGGGGCTGTTGCGACCGAATCGACATAAGCTGAGTATTAGTCAGAAAACAAGCAAAGTGGCCTGTTCGCCTATCTTTGCTCATTTGTCAGCCTGAGTCGAATCGGTTCAATTCAGACGAGGGTCTGGGCTTATTTTTTGGTCTTCCTTCCTTTATACGCATCTGTTGCCATCTCAGGGTGCTAGAAAGGCCGCTGCCCCTAGCGTCATAACGACGTGTACCTAAAAAGACGGTGTCAGATCACAGTTAGAGACAACGAACAGTGAAACGGGTGAATGGCGGAACTGAGGTTAACGTTTGTCGTTAGAAAACGCCGTTGGAAGACGTCAGCGGCCGTGAGTACTCGCATATCAAACTTCAGCGCACGTATTACCCTACCCGAGAGATCAGACATTCTGAGAGCAGCAGCTGGAGGGGGCGGATCAATGCACAGGCGGTGCAGTGACGAGCGATATTTACAGCTATGTTAATAGCAATGAGTACCACAACGTGTGGCTGACTAGAGCGCGAGTCGCGTCAGAGAAGCCAATAAGAAAAAAAAAATAATGAAAAGACGCGCGATACGTTAGAAGCGAACAGCGATGGTGTGCACATATGCCAGCGGATGGGAAGCAGGACAGAAAGTGTGAGACAGAAACAATGATAAGTAGGAGTAAAAATAAGGAAGGAAAGAAGAAGAAAAACACTGCGATATCGTATTTGTGTCGTGTCTGTGGGCTGGAAAGAAAAAATGAATAGAAAGAGTATTCATTTTGCCGTCATTGTTTTCACTATCGTCATTACTACCATTACTTGCACAGCAATCAGTAGCCCAGTGTGACGTAACGTAATCGGGTTACGCTAATATACTATGAACTATTGACATGAGCATCGCCTATAATCGGTTACAGAATCACCTGTACGAGCGGGTCGATAGACGAATGTGAGTGGTGGACGCTGTAGGCGCAACTCAATTGAAAAGTAGGCAATTGTCGTTACGACGCTATCTTTGACCATTACACAGCCGTGATTAACCGAATGAGCAGCCGGTAGCAATAACGAATGGTGTGGAAAGAGAACTGGGAGCATTTTTGTAACTGGGACAATCTGCCTTCTTGTGTCACGACGACAACGGTAGTAACAAAGAGCTAGAAACGACGAAAAGTTACAAAATCAGCGAGTCAAAACAGCGGCAGAGGGATGGCTGGCATGATATCGCGAATAGCCATCGTACGAACCGCACAAAGCATTCTCAGCCTGTCTTGACCTGCTGAAGGCCGTTAGGTAAAAGGCTATAGTGTCACCAGGCGTTTCCGTCGTTACATGAAGTCTGCGAGCCGATTCTGGTCAGAGCTGTCTAGTATACCTGTGCTCGATATACCTTGGCCCTTCTCATCGTATCATAGTGCTCCTTCTGTGCCAGTTTTGCCAGCTGCAGTCACACACAGCTAAAACCGTATAGACACACAAGAGATTCGTAGCGATAGTCACGGGAACGGCGGCGCGCGGAAGATGCGAAGGCGAAACGTCTTTCGAGTTGGACGCGTGTCGTGCGCCTTTAAGTACATGAAAGAGTCACAAAATAAGTGACGACTGCCAGTGACAGCTATGGCTGTCGCAATGACATCGACGGCGTGAACGACGAAGATCAACACCTAAAGTTAGGCCGGGAGTTGCCAACTGTGTTGGTACCTAGCTATCGCACAGCATACGGCATTGACGTCGTCGTGTCTGTGGGTAGGAGGGACATACGCTCCCTCCTTCACGCTGGCTGTAAGATGCCAGTATAGCCTGTCGGCCTCCACTTGCTCACTTCACTGAGAACAAGGAGGCCGAGTCACTGGTCTTTGTTGACGTACTGTTTTACAGAAGCAGCATCATTAAGCCAGTGGTATCGTTAAAGGCATGAAAAGTTGGTCCCTGGTCTGATTGGACCTGCTGTTGGTACCACCACCGAGCATGCTGGTGACTAGGTAGACCAAGGAGAGCCCGAGCTAATTGTCAACCAGAAACAACAACAACAGATAAACAGTGCAGGCTCATTCACGAGAGGAACAGGTCGATGCTGATTCGCTAACGCCAAGGCATAGACTGGCCGGCCTGCCTTTCCTCGCGAGCTGAGTCGTCAGTTCCATCTGAATATTGTCTACCGGTCTACCGGTGAGTTCGACGTCGTGTTGGTCATCCGGTGAACGAGTGTTTGCTGGCAGTATTCGTAGCATCGCTCTGGCTCTTATTCATCTTAGCTCGATGATAGTGTCGTCGCACACCGGTTGACGGCGGAAAACATCTGCTTGTTTTAAGCTAGATCGCGCAGGACACCAGTCAAGACTATTAGACCAGACTGAACGGTATCTTTATGGTCGTAGACAAATTAAAGCCCGACAGAAAGTACTTCCATGACAACGGCCGCGACCACAGGTAACAACAACAAATTTAGAAACGACAGTTACTGATGAGCCAGCATCACATGTGCATTTTTTTCCAAGAATTGGTCGCCCATATTCCTGCCACCTTGCCATACCAGGTAGTTCAAGTTTTTAGCTGGTATAACACAAAAACAGGATCGAGATTGGTATCATCTATTTTCGCAACAAACACTTATTCAAGTCATTGCAAAAGTTATAGTGGGCGTACACGCGCCCACTGATACAAACATACCGAGAATGATATAGTGGCGACTAACCTATGTAACTTAAACACGCGGACATCAGACTCGCATGTGGCCGGTCAATCAATAGAAACCCAACTGAGTTGGACGAAGCCGTCGTCCGTGCTACTAATACCTGGGTGATATCCTACATCTTTACACATCGTGCGATACTATTCACTGTTAAAAAGATCACGACTCCACAAGGTCTTATCAATGTTATCACGGACAAGAAAGCTGTCAACAACAAGCCGGACTGAAGACGAACCGAGACCAAAAATTCGTTAACGGAAGCAGCGTCGTAAATCTTCGTTTTGTGGGTCCGTTTACCAGATTCGTAACGGTTCGAGAATCCCGTGTCACGCTACGGATCTGTATGGAGTGCGAGAGTCATCGTAATACGTGATGAGCGACTCATACGTCACTGTGCTGTAACATCATTGTCATTTTGATTCTTTAAGGCGAAAAAAATTGATTGCATGTCGAAGTACGCCCATACCTGGTCCTATTATAACGATGTACGGTGTGGCTAACTAGTTTACCGGAAGAGTCATATATCTAGTCAAGAAAAGGATACTGGTGCTTAATTAATGGGTCGGCCGCCGGTCAGTGATTGATCTTCTACGTGATCTCGTGTGTAGTGGTCCGGTGATTAGCTGGCCCAAAGTGCTTCAAAGATCAGTGAGTGTTTCGGTGGGGTTATCATACGTTCCTCTATGTTGATTCTTTTATTATTCCGCAGTAATAGCTGTATGGTCGTGTCATCAGCATTGTTCGGATCGGACCAGCCACAAATCGGACCGGATCGGATCGGATCGAATTTTCGAAGGATCTACTGTTGCTGGGTTGAACTACATTCGCGTGTGCTTGATTGCTAGCGGTATAGCCTGCCGCTTTCCTAACGGCAATGTGGATACCTGGTCAAGCCCGACAGTCAAGCGAAAGAAACTATAGCGGGCAAATCAAGCTGGCGCCTCTGAAGTACGCCCCTGCTCAGTGCGTTCAATAGAACAGCAACTGTTTATGGGTGAGTGTTTTTTTGTTGCCGGGGTCAAGCGGCGGACGGCACTTTGACAGGTCACAGTTTGCCGGTTTCGACTGGCTGTGCTGATTCGAAAAGAAGCGCGATCTCATTGATGTTAAAGTGCGTGAAGAACGTATGGGAACGGGGTATTTGGGACATATCATCTCCAGCTTCTTTCCATGGCCTTAAAAATGACTATCGTCAAACTAGTTCAAAAGTCCCGTTATGGGGTAGTGGGACGCCATTGTGCAAACGACGAAGAATCACGCGGACTCAAATAATAATGTGAACGTGTTTCTATTACCACACGTCACGGACCAATATATAACTGTGCACAATTTCACGCATGATTATCGCGTGTTGTTGCGGCACATAAACGATGATTGGATCGAGTGCTGGTTAGTGGAGTTGGTAGCAGTGAGCCAATCACGTGTACAAAGATGACAAAAACAAGATATCTCGCTATTCGTTTTTGCGTGAATCCTAATGTACCATAGTTTCTTAAAGCGTTGCCATCCGCATCCGTGCCTCATCCGTTCGGCGACGCTCAGCTGAATTGAGACAAAGTCTATGTGGCAGTATGGCGGCGAAATATCACACGTTTCCTGTAATGTCAGCTAAACGAAGCATTTGTAAAAATGAATAGGACCGCCATTTTTATGTAGCCATGTATTGTGTTGTTTTAAGAATCAGGTTATGCTTAGCAGGACAGAGAAAGAAGGCCTTGTTATGATTCTACGAGAACCTCGTTTCATTCTCAAGGCCTACATGTATACAGGTTTTTGGAGCAGAGGGCTGATATTCCTTTTTTCTATGGGTGATTTAGTTTTAGACAAAGCTATACATGGCTATTGCAAAAAAGATTGATATTTTAACCCCCCTCTGTAAAAAAAAATTCTGTAAAACAACAAAAAGTTTCAAACATACGACATCTAGCGGCGATTCACTGGACGTCAGCCGTATATTTATTCACAACTAAAACAAATGGACAACCTGCGCTTTCTACAACAGCACTTCTATCTGTAAATCTATAGTACATGCTTATTTTAGCCGTTCAATCGGTAGTAATTACCATCTGCTTTTCAAATAAATCTAGTAGTCCTAAGCTGGCCGAACCCTAGTCGTTTCAATCAGTAATCCACACCAATCGTAACTTCATATGTTGACTTTTTTTAATCATAATTCCGCAGCAGTTGACGATCAGCATCTCTTCATGTTCTGATTTTCTTCTGAACAAATAAGGGTTCTCTCTGAAACTGACGTAAGGCCTTGAACACTCAGCCATTGTTAACCTGTGGCCGGTTATCGATAACTGCAGCAGCCTGACATCTTTGTCCACTAACAAAGAACAATACCGCTTTGCGCATGGTGAGCACGTGTTTGTTACCTGACATATCTAAAAAAAACTCTGTAACGCACGAGATATACCGAAGGACTGGATTGGCCAATAAAAATTAATCAGACAAAAACCGTTCATAAATAAATATTTCGGAACTACTCAGAATACAGAGAAGATTTCAGTACCAGAGGAATTCCACCTAAGCTAACGTACTATAGTTACAAGATTCAAGCAGCTAGACCCAATCAGGGTACAAGCTTATGTGGAAAGACAGTTTTGGTAATCCTCGATTCACACGATAAACACTCAGCTGGTTTTCCTACTTTTTCGGGGCAGCTTGAACTCTCATCTACAAATCGATATCGGACTACTCTAAACTTTTCAGTGTACAACTTACATTGAACAGTTTAATTTGGAGATCTTGTTATAGTTTTTGGTAAGCTGGAAATTATTTCTCCGAATGTTAATCAAGTTAAAACTAATCGGCAAGCCTTTGCCGTACCAGCTACATACCCTGGACTAGGTTCCGATACCGACAATTCTAATGATGTAAAGAACTGAAGAACTCTATACTGTAGAATCGGGGATTAGCCCAATATGTAAAGTCTCAGCAGACCTTTTCTTTGCTGGCAGGATCTTGTAGATTGCTATCTAAGACCTAATTTGTTATCTCTGATACATCTCAGGGTTGCAGAACATCGGTTCGTCTGTAAAGCCACAGTGGCCCGTGGCGCGTTTCAAATCAACCGCCACTAAGTTCTAGCAATTAATCCTGACCTAACCTAAAACGCTTGCACTTCACATTCACTTTCAACACCGAATCACGTATGTTTCCGTGTATATATATATATATGTGTGTTTTGTGAGATATACGCGAAGACCAGCTTCAATATAGCCATACATAATTTCAGAAATGTCATGCAAAGGAACCAAGTGACAAATCAACCTGCTGACAAAACAGAACAATGACAAAGCAGGCCTCCTCGTTTCCATCGCCTTAGCAACAAAAGACGCTTGCGTACCTCACTGTCCCTTGCGACATTTCTTTTCCGTAACAGCCGCTCAAACCCTTCACTATTGAACAACGTGAACGAATCATAATCTTAGAACACAGCGCCACTTTTCAAGCAAATGGGCACACTCAGTAATATTGCATAGCCCTTACTATACGACGCTGTTTACGTCGGTCAGACGCACAGATGCGCTTTTTGTGTGACTACTGCTAACGTTACGGTTATTACTGGCGTTTGAAAATTTTCAGGCGATCTCTCTCGGTCGGCCAGTCAGCTCTCAATTCGCTAGTTAGTTCGTCATTGCTTTGACGCGATCGCTGCTGAGGGGCGTTCAATATGCCGGCGTGCTCGTCCGCCACTGGATAGTCTGCCTGAATGGCAGTCAACTTTTGTTATACCTTTACTGTTTTTTAGGAATACACTCATATCGAAGCCCTGACATACGACTAACTACACATTTACTTCACACTCCTGATTTTTCAAGGTATCACACATCTGCTCGGCGCTGTCTCTAGCGTTTTTTCTCTATATATTTCTCTTATATATGCCGGCCATTTCGTGATGGCCCGCTGCTATTGTAGCTCGCGCTTGGTGTTATCCAGCTTACCATCGAGGTTAGCTTTTAAGGAAAACCCTTATCGCGGCGGTAACAGCATTGGACCGGTGAACGCCAGATGAAAGGGCGGCCGCATGCGATCTCAATAACTGAATCTATCGCTGCTGGTCGCTCGATATCTGTCTCTAGCGCTCTTCGTCAATGTCTTTTCCATCGCTGCTACTTCGTTCACACGTTGTGGTTACGTGCACGTGTTCCTTTTGATTTATTTCTAATATGGCTACAAGATAGTGTTCCTGTTATTGTTTCGCGTCATGCAGAGCTAGACCTTAGGCATTCGAGTCGACCTGAACAGCAGCGGACGGTACAAACAGACAGCTACAGAAATCCACCAAGGATCAGACGATCATCCACCTTCTTGTGGCGCTTAGTTGGTGTAGTTTGTCGCGAAACGCGAAACGGTGAAGCGGTCTAGAAGGTCAAATCTCTTTGTAGTGAGAGGTAGTTTGACTAATGGATTCGATACGTCCGGCGAACGTGTAAACGCCGCCTGAATCCCACCCCCCAGGGGTAGAGACAGGCACAATCGACGCTACTCCTGCTGGTGCTGATGATATATAACAATAGCATATGGTATAGGTGTTTCAGTCAGTGAGTTTATACGCGAATTTATAAGGATTTGCACTGACTGTTTAGCTGTGGGAGAACTGACTTTTTTGCTATTAATATTTTTTAAGTCTTTCTGTCGGACCGAAATGAAAGTCAAGTGATTCTATGTTATAGGTACACTTTCCTTGGAGATAACAACGATACGAAGCCTCAGAGTGATGTGGGTTCAGCTCGTATAAGCAAGGAACTTCGTAGCAAAGGGGGACGGCTAGACTGGCAATCCGTAACAAACTTCGAACTAACAAGAAACGAGTAAGCACTCGCACGCTGCAGAATTTTCAGCCAGCATTATTGTATGGTGCCAGCATATATGACTGGCAGACTTGAATGGAACATCCCTTCTACCAAGAATAGACTTTTTGTGTAAGCCTAAAACAAGCCGAAGGGAACAGTAAGTCCGCAGGTCGACAGACGCTACGATGGCTGCAACCTTCTTGTTTGCCGGAAGGGCTTTAGTGATTTCCTCAACTGTCGACTAAGATTACTGCAGCTAAATACGTGGAATAGCATTGACTATATGTGTATTTTTATTAGCGCTATACGATCGGCGTTCGACGACGGCGTTCGAAATTATATTTCGCGCTACATCAACATTATGGCGAGTAGCTGAGTATTGGTAGCTAAAGGAAAAAAAGCATCGTTTGTCTGCTACATGCATACATTAAATCAGACGGTCAGAAGAATTAATAAAAAAGCAAATTACAGAAGAAACCCGAACTATTTCCCCCTTTTTTCTCAAACCCTATGGTGTTCTTAAGATCTACTTATCATCTCTCACGAGTTACTATTTGCGTGCTCTTCGTCTGTCAACGCGGATGAAAACGCGCCAGATGTCACGTAATAATTGACGAAAGCTGTCTGGCGTATAGGCAAAAACGAGCGAAGGAACACTCACGGTAACAAGCATTTTGTAATAATATCGTACAACTACTCGTTTTTGGGATCATAGAGTATCGTCTGTCTGTTCATTCATTACCATTTTATCTATGCTGTATTGTCTTAGTTCTTTGCAGCTTCGGAGGCCACTGCAGTTATTCGCGACTATGGACAGAACCAGGATCGAGATTCCACATTCAGGATGCTTCCGGTCAATTTTCCAGTAGCAGTTATAACAGCGAGTTTCGTCAACATGGAGTCACCTCAACTTCATTGGCGGGACCCGCTGGGAATAATAGGACCCTTAGCAATAGCAACAACAACATCTACCACGAAGTTTACGAATCAAGAAGGGCCCGCCGCTGAAAGCGTTAATGGGCATTTAACGCCTTCCGCCGACAACAACAACCGTAGTAATATAGGTTATAGCAACAGTGCTCATTCGAAGATGTTGCGTTATCACTCAGCGAGGTTAACGAATGTACGCGAACGCCACCTACGGAGAGGTCGAAGTCGCTATCGAGACCTGGAAACATATGTCAGTGACAACCTAAATAATTCCAGCGGTAGTTGGGGTAGCTCAACGTTAATTTCCTTTAAGATGTGCAATGGAGAGATGGTGGAAGGCACCGAAGAGCAGGTGACGCCTCTAGAACAAATGCGGCTGCCAGAGCCAGAGACGGCTGTTGCATTCGATGTCAGCTCATTGCAGAAGTTCTGCAGCTTAGCGGTACCAACCGTGACTCGCCCAGCGAATCAACTGAATGACAGGTACTATTTTACTTCCGTAGGCTTTGGTTTGTGCAGTGCGAATGCAGTTACTGTTGGCATGACTAACTATGCATAGATTTAATATTATGTATGTGGAATATCTATTTAGGCTGATGTTTGTTTTCGTGTATCGATTTGTTTACACTTCACCGCAACTTCCTGTCTGAGTGTGAACTAAAATGAAGTTAATTAGTTTTGTAAAAAATCTCACATCAACTCTTTGTTACTGTCGGTTTCACCTATTCTTTTGATCCATCTGTGCCAGACCAAGAAGGCCACTTTTCTCCGGCAGGACCACAACGGCTAGTGAAGACGATGCTCCATCGTCAGGGGCGCCGATGCCCTTCTGGTCCGCTGAGGTCCGTAGCAGTAATAAGGGGATCATTCGATCGCTTGCGTCACCACTAAGGCTCGTCCTACTGCTCGTCTTCGTGTCGTTGGTGTTCACCGTACCCGGCGCTTCGGCAACGTCCCTTGATTGCGACTTCGAGGGACCATGCCTCTGGCAGAGGGAGCATGGCTTCGTACTGAATGCGCGGAAAAATGCAAGCTTTTTTCAGCGCAAAAGGATGGACCCACCGGAAACGGATGGGTCTCGTAATGAAAAGGGTCTGTATCCCGTTTGTTGTAGACAGCATCTAAACTTTGAGCGATCCACACGAGTCAACTGCGCTAAATAAACTCATATAATTCACTGTAAAACGGATCTGGTTACGAACAAAAGAAAAACAGTAAAGTGTTTAACACATGCGCAAGAGCATGTGGTTGGGGTTTTTCCTTTCGAACTTGTTCAAGATGTCGCCGAATACCATGCGGCGGCGTAACCCCTCACGTAAAACATGCCACACGACAACGTTGCTTGTCCTTCTGGACGTTGCACTTGATAACTGTATGGAAAGCTGATGTCTATTTGAACCCCGTAAGGTTGCGTGGTTGTTGTAAGGCCATTGAAAAGATGTGAACCTAATCGAGTAGAACGAGAGTCTACGGTTCTAGTCCATCTTGTAACGATTAACGTTAGCTGATTTCTTATTGCAGGCCACTATGCGCTCACTCTCGGCGTGGGCTTCAGGCTGCACCTGACTAACATACCGCCTGTTACGAATGAACAATGCACCCTGTACTTTGACGTCTATAAACTCAATTTTTCTAACGCAAAAATTAGTGTAAGTGCCATAATTTATAGCAAACCATAAGATTCGTTTACCTTTTTAGACATCGTCAAATACTATTACATGTCCACAGAGTGTGCCTCGTGGGAAGCCTAGAGATGAATAAATAATAATTTCCATTTATAATGTCTTGTTGGTTCTAAAAAAGTTGTGTTAAACAATCCAGGATTTTTTCTTTCCTTCTTTTTCCTTCAAAGCTTTTTTTTTCATTAAGAAACAAATTCTGAAATCGGTTACCAGGTCCTGCTGGTTTATTTTCCTACTGAAGATATGGCAACTTTTCAATTTGAAGCTTAATTTATTTTTATAAAATTGACAAAAGGAAGCGTTCACCTAATGTTTCTTTTCAAGCCGATCCTATGGCCACCTATGGGCAACACAACGTAAAGACTACTGACTGAGTTACTCTAACTTTTGAGTCCTAATTCTTGTGTATATGCACCCTACGTCTAGCCTATTCGCATCATTTTTCAGGTGTTCCTGTCGGAACGACAACACTCCAAGGAAATGTATTCGGTGGGTGTAGATATAATTAAGGAGGAAATATGGCAAACAGCTAAGATGCCGTTGGCGCGACAGCAACACAGCTTCAATCTCACGATTGAACTGCACTCCTCTGCGGTACGAAGCCACCAGGGTCTTCAGGCCCTACAGGTGGCTCTAAATAATCATCTTAATATAAGCGGGGGTGCTTTAGCGCATAAAAGAATCAAGCCACGCGAGGTCGCTTCACGAGGCTCGTATATTGCTTTAGACAATATTCGCCTCAAGGACTGCTTAAGAGGTGAACAAGCAACACGCTAAATTTTTTTTAGGAACTTCACTATAATCAGATGATATAAGGTATGAGGTAAAAGTTTTTTGACACATATATATATATATATAGAGAGTTTTGCCTCAGTCTGAATATTGTGTGGATGCATTTCTGCGTAGGCTCCATTGACGGTTGCGTATCCTCACAAAGGAATTATAGAAATTATGATATTTTAGTCGTATTAAGCATTGCAACGTTTTGCTCTGTGAATGATCAGAACCCAAATTATTTTTACGAGGTCCAACGTCGATAATAAATACTTCGAACACCTAGTACTCGATGAGTCCTCGACGTAAGTGTGTGTCAATTACGTGTAATAAGCGTACGTATCGTTAAATTCGCTATCTACTATGTAATTGTTACTACTTACCCTAACTAGTTTTGGCATTAATGGTATTAACGATGCTTTTATGTTTATCTGTTTTTCGCGCGTTTTGTTACATTGTTGACCATGACAAAATTACAGAGGTCGTCGAGAGTTGCGGACCTCGAACACATCATTGTAACGATACTTCTGGAAATGACACGGTGTGTGTTCCTGCATCGCAACTTTGTGATTTTAGGCCCGACTGTCCGCACGGAGATGATGAAAATATGCCTCTTTGCGCACAAATCCCAGACTCAGCGTAAGTTCGAAGCAATAGAGATCTCTTGTTTTTTTAAACGGTATTTCCATATATATATATATATATATGCATATATATTTAAGTATGCGACCGGTGACGATCTTGCCTTTCAATCATAATTCTTGTTCTTATTGCGAACAGACGCTGCTCGTTCGAGGGCGATTCATTTTGTAATTGGACTGTCAGCGCACCTGGTCGGGACTCCGGAGCTGCCGGTTTTGAAATCCGCCGGATTCCTCTTGGTGACACAAGAAGCGGACACGGGAACAGCTCCTCGACCCCGTCGAGAGGCCGAGGTCGCTATCTGTGCAGCCGACGGAAACGCGCTCCCAATAATCTTCAGCCGATCTCGCTGGTATCACCCCTTTATCCAAGGCCGCCGTTCTACCATTCCGATAATTCGTCTGCGTACTTCCACAGCTGCTACTTCCGTTTTTTCTATCTGCGGCCCAAGCGGCTGGGATCAGCCGGGGCTTACATCGAGATTAAAGAGGAAGATCCCAGGTGAGATTGTGAGAGACAGAACAATGATCATATAACATATGATATTTGTAGCTGGCGTGTAATTTGACATCACAGAGTCTCCGTCTATGTTGACCGCAACAATTCTGTCAGCGGTAAGTTGTAATATGGTGGGTCAAACTTGGTAAATTAGTTTCCTCCTTTATTTACCCAAACCTACAATGGTAACTCCCCTACAGTGATGTCGATTGATGGTACAAACCGATATGTCGGTGCGTTCATGTGATCCAGACTGAAGAATTACGTACTGGATATCACATCAAGCTGTTACCAGATTTGCAATAATCGAGTGTATGTCCCCGTACACCTCGAACAGGTACCCCGATGGACGCGTAATGGAGGTGTGGCCACGTAAAGACGACAAAATGGTTACGGATAGTTGGACCGGCGTCCAAGTAGTCCTGCCAACGATGTTGCGTCATCCGTTTCGGGTACTGTTGCATGTGCAACACTTACGAGCTGCGTCGGATGCACAAATCTGTTTCGGCCTGGACGATATATCGCTCAGTCCCGAATGTTTTGGGCTTGGCGTCCCAGCTAATGAAACCCGCGACTTTCCTGGTCAGTGATAGTGCAAGCATTATTGCTAATGATCATTTCCAGTTCAGTGGTGACGTGTGCGATTCCTAATATTCAGGACACACGTAAGGTGCAGGTTGGAGGGGCAAACTTAGATTGCTTTATGTTGGCGGCTGCTGTTATCCTTAACAACTCCACAATCAAAACATCCACGTTTATTATTATAGGATACCTATTCTGAACATAATTTACCTAAGACATTATTTTTCTATTTGTAGTAGCTCGCAATAATAATATATATTGCTTTGTGAACAAATACTCCATATATATGAAAGTCTTTTCCAGCTCAATTTTGACAACAAAACATAATTTTTTTATCTATACTACTAATATGAGAGAGATAGTTCGAAATAGCAGATCAAGTTTTTCATCATAGTTCAGTATATTAAATTATTAAACGTTTGCGCGCGTATTTCTTTTCTGCAGTCCATTTTATGCACGATGATCCTGATTCTGAGCGTACACATCCTGGCAATATCTCTTTGAAGTACGAATTCGACACATGCGGGGTGACTGGCCGATTGGGGCCTTCGGACGATCAGTGTCGACAACGTTATCACGCGCCATTGTCTAAGAATGTCCGCGTATCCAAAAGTTTGAAAGGGGTACAAATATGGCAGGTTCCCGAAACCGCCATTTATACGTGAGTAGTCATTCTAACATTGTAACTGCCGTGCCTGGTTTGGTGGAATAGAAACAAATGAGCAAAGATGTTAACGTAATACATTTGGTTATATAGTTAACATTAGCAATAGATAAATTTTCGAATAAGCTGTATGTGTACCAGGATCACCTGCTTGGACTATCTCGAAACTTGTATCGTGTTCAGATCAAAGTGAATCATACGAAAGAAGCGAAGACCCACACAAAAATAAGTTCTATGTTGTAGTAGAGACAGGGCTCCAGCTGTTTTGTAGCATAAAATAAGTAAGATCTGAAAAAAGTGCAGTTAAAAAAGTTTTGTTCACTGTACTTCCGTGTTTAAGCGATTCGTTGCAGAAATCATAATTTCGAAAATGAACAAGTTTAACCCTATTTTGTTGTTTAGTTCTTTTGAGTTGCTTTCAAGGCCAGCTTTTAGGGTCATCCAGTCTTCCGTTTGTAAGTTCCTCGTAATGTTTAACACATTTACTCTAATGCATTGAGACAATTCCTATCGGTTTTTACACTCGCACTTTTACTGCCTCTTACCGTCGAACGCTAGTAAACCGTTAGCCTTATTCTGTAATATAAACTAATTTAGTAAACTTTTATGCCTCTTACAAACTTGTTGAGTTAGCAAGTGTTGCTTTGTCTAGTGAATTTCGTTCGGGTCTTTCAGAATCTTTGCGGTAGGAGCTTCAGGCGGACAGGGCCTCCGTAGCGCAGGGCGTAATGAAGGAGCCTACGTTCGGGCATCATTCCGATTAACTAAAGGAGAAAAGATTTACATCCTTGTAGGCCAGAAAGGAGCGTCCGCTTGTGATGATCCAGTAAGTACCGTCGCGTATCATCTCTGAAATAATGAAGTTCTTTATTCGTCGTAGTTTCGATAAGTTGTTACGCTATATACATACGTAACAGGCGTATTGTGTATCGTCTCCGGTCTTTTTTTAACTAAAGCCGTACCGTAAAAAGTAACCACTTGGACGACTCTCAACATTGACTATTTTGATCGAGATCTGCATTTTTTTTCTTGTTACTCGTCTTATAGAACTTTTTATAAATCGTTTCCCTGTACGATATCAGACGATAGATAATCGATTACCCATACGTTCTCTGATTCTATCTCATTTTATCTCGTAATATGTGTATATTATTGGCAGGGGCTTGAACCAATAATAACATGCCATTGAAATCGTGTCTTATCCACAGCCGCGTGCCTACCAGGAGACATGTGTACGAAATAGCGGTAAACAAAGACGAAAACGTTGGGTCAGCCTCACTGGGAATACCTTTGAAAATAGCTATCATTTTCGACGTCCGAACGGTCCCGTTTACGACCGTTGGCTTGAGATTCTTGCCGATCCCGAGTTAAAAAGAGCTCGCCGACTGCTTCGAGATGAACAGGGCGGTCGGATCCCCGGAGCTGGAGGCGGTGGAGGCGGGGCTACATTCGTGTTTCGTGAGGATCCACCTTCAACGGCAATCGTGGGTACCTCGACACCACTTCATGGCGGTAGTTTTACGCCGTTGATTATTGCTGCTGGAGGTGGCGGACTTGCAGCTGACGAAACAGATCAGGTGAAGTCATCTTGTTACCAATATAGTATATTGTCAGCTATTTATAATAGTATTTAAGTAATTAGTTATGTTGATCGCGACTGCATAGGCACGAATATGTAAAGTATGGTTTTATATTGAATATAAAGATGTATGTGCTTTGTAGATGTATGTGTATGTGTAGTTGTATAGTTAAATATGCTTGTAGTATAGCGTTATTTGATGGTCACATATGGCAGCCTTTGTTGACACCCATATCAGTTTTTTCTGACAGTTTTCTTTCTTTCCTTCATTCACTCCTTGCTTCTCTCCAGGATGCAAAAGAGTCTGTGGGTGATATCTTTTATGAGGAGGGCGCGTTTGACGCCAGCAGCGCGGTTGGTGGATCGAGTCCTCAAGCGCCGGGGAGCATTACATCAGATTTGCCAGCCGTCGTCGATCCTGCGACAAGAGCAGGCGCAGGGGGCGGCTGGTCAGGACGAAACGGGGCATCCGCGTCAGTTGATGGGCGTGCCCTACTTGAAGGGGCAACGGGCGGGTTGCCATGCAAACGTTACGATCAGTGGCGAACCTTTGGGGGTTTTGGAGGAGGTGGCGGCGGATGTCTCGGTAAGAAGCAGCAACGATTTAGCGGAAGCAATAATGGCTTCGTGGCGTGCATTTATTTAATCGATGCTGCTAAAATGATCAAATTGAGTCAACTCTGTTTTATATCAAGTTGTTACTGCGTTGGGACTTATCTGTCAGCTTGTTTGGTAGCCGCAATAAATAGTGTAGAACAGGTTAATCGTTGCTTCGCTTCTAAAACTTACTGCAACTGAACTACTTAAACCTGTAATCGACTTGTAATAAGGTTTGAGTATAAAGACACATGTACTTATAAAAAGATTTCCTTTCGCGTATAAATACCGGTATGTAATATCTGTTCTTCACTTGCGCTAATGTCTCTTAAGCTAGGCAAGTTTAAATGTGTTTCAATTATACTTACTTTTCATTTTCTGCTTTTTTTTGTACTTTATAATAACAAAAGGCGGAGGTGGTGGTGGGGGTTGGCGTGGAGGAGACGCTCCTTCCGGAAGTTCAGATTTACGTGGCCGTAATGGCGCTGGTGGGGGTTCGTTTGTGCTGAAGAGAGAGGCCGTTGATCGCGCAACTGTTTACAGTGGCCTCCAGCATCCTGCCTACCTCAAATACTATCGCAATGTTAAAATCAAGGTAAGCACTTGAAGGAATTGCTGGGTGTCTGTTCGGCTAGCAGTTTATAATAACAAGTCTAAATATAATAATATTATTATTATTATTGTGCCGTAATTGAAATTCGTTAATCTCGGCCTTTGGGCGTTGCCTGCTTTGATTGCAGGCGGATGTCACATCTGGATCAGGTTTTGTTGTTGTCGTATCTTCACTTCACGTTACGTGTCCATGTAAAGAGCTCTGCATACCTGTTTGGTTGGCCACACGTGCAGCGAGTCCGGATCAGCCATCGCTTAATCCCCGTTTCCGATGCGCATGTCATCAGCATCCCGCTCGGGTCGTCAGTCGAAGTGACAGTCAGTATTCAGCGATGAGGACACACACAAATGTTTAAGAGCGAGAACCAATTGACTTCTTAGTACTCACCTTACCTAGAGTGTTCCTAAGAAACTACCTCATTGACGGAACACATAATGAAATCCCTTTAAAATATAATTCCGTTTTGTTGTTCCTGTTTGGTTGTCACTTTCAACTTGCGCGATTTGCTTATCGTGCACCATAACGACTGACTATCCAGATGTGTCGTGTGTGCCAGCGGGCTCGGCTGCTGCATCAGAGAACTCGGGATTGCCTACCGATCTGCAACTTTCCTACTTCATGATGTTACTGATCTGTATACTCGGCGCCAGCATCCTTCTCGGTGTGTTTTTATGTACGTATTAGAGAAAAACGTGCATGGCACGTAACACCGAAGTATCAGATTCTTGTGAACAGTAAACTGTACATACATATTGATTATATGTCTCACTGTTCGACTTACTATCGTATGAAGACACCCCGCTACAGATGAATCTTAATCGTATCTATGAATTTAGGTGTACGCTTATGCGAGATGCGTTTTCGTATCGGCATTCCTTTGGCCGATAAATTTTAAATGATTTGACTGATAGCGGGTTAAGTGCATGTTGCCATATAGTACACTCTCGTGTTACTTATAAAGTATATAATGTGTCACATTTCCAGGGCTACGATGCCCCCACCGTAAGGGAGGCGCAAATGTAGAACGCGACTCCCAGTTGCTAGGGGCACGCCGAGAACATTCATCGTCTGCGGTTGAACTGCAGCTTAGTCGGTTGCGCCAGCAAACCGGCATGGTAACGGAATACAATCCGAATTATGAGTTCGGAGGAACAAATGGTGGACTGGAGTTGCCGGAGATCCCCAGGGAAAGCCTCACGTTGGTCAAGTACGTTTTCGCTCAGTTATTCTTATATATTATTAATAAACTTAGCCAAAGCACCTAATGATTTACTTGTAGGTGTTTATGAGTATATCCTCCACTTACGCAGGCAGTAATATGAATGCGAGTCAAAATAAGTTATAAGCTATATAAAAGTTCGCTAAAAAGAAGCTTAACAAAACTGGCTTACTTTCAAGCGTGCAACCATGTAAAATTGACAACTTTTGTGAATCCGCGTCGTTTTCTAATCTGTAAAACGGCTGTATAACTTCGTTGCGGAAGATCCATTTACAAGCATACTCGCTTCGTAGGGCAGCAGCCTGAAAAATATGTCTTTGGTTTATGCTAGGAGTAGTCCTAAAGTAACTACGTCCAAGCTAACGTGATTACAACGGACTTGTATTCGGATTGCGAACTGATTGTGTCACTATGTAGGGCTCTGGGCCAGGGAGCGTTCGGCGAGGTATACGAAGGTGTACTGACTCGTTTCGTGGGCGACGTACTTACCGAGCTCTCGGTCGCCGTCAAAACCCTGCCAGAGCTGTCGGCACCAGACTCCGAGAAGGACTTCGTAACGGAGGCGGTCATAATGAGCAAATTCCAGCACCCCAATATCGTGTCCTTTATCGGCGTCTGTTTCGACCGAATGCCGAGGTGAGACGCACACCAGCCGTATCGGGCCGCAATACATATATAAATTTCTTTTAAGAATTATAAGAATCATTCATAGACGTTTTTGACTAATTGTGCATAGAAACATAGAATATAATTACCTTTAGATAGTGTTATGGTAACCTGCTTGTGAACCGGAACAACACAGATGTATTCGAATAGGTTCGAATTTTATCGTAACAAGACAGTATATCGAAATAATTTGATGAGCATTGTAGAAGTTACCTACTTTTAACATCATTATTATCATTCGAACTTAAATTAGGTACGTGGTTTGCACTTAGTGACCAATCAAACATCTATATATGATATAATAGAGAACAAGCGGTTTACGAAGTTCACTAAAAACAAACATATTCACTTACTTAATTCTCAGGTTTATCGTTCTGGAGCTCCTGGCTGGGGGGGACCTGAAGTCATTTTTACGGGAGTCTCGGCCCAAACCCGGTCGACCCGGAAACCTTTCCATGGGGGATCTGCTTCTGCTTGCAGTGGATGTTGCACGCGGATGCCAGTACCTCGAAGAGAAGGTGAACGTGCCAGGATTATCTACTAATATGATTATATTAAATTATCATAAATAATTAAGAAAGGAATGAGGCTATTAATAAGTAATCTATCTCCATCTGGCAAACGTTCACTTGGTATATGGGTCGTATCTGGGGCCTATTTTTACCTTGAAGCAAGACCAAAAAAATAGCCTAGTACACAGACGGGCTAGAGAGCGGACCCAGACTGGCGTGAACCTTTCTTGTGACCTTTATTTCGAAATGACTGAAATTTTAGGGTTTTTACTTAAGGATTCATTCTAATTACAGCACTTTATTCACCGGGACATTGCGGCACGGAACTGCCTTTTGACCTCACGTGCGCCCGAAGAGCGCCAGGTGAAGATCGCCGACTTCGGCATGGCTCGAGATATCTATAGAGCGGATTATTATCGTAAGGGCGGAAAGGTACGGATATCAACTGGACAGAAATATATTAATTGTAGGATAATACAATGTAAGTTAATAAAGAGTTATATAATAAATAATAATAAAAAAAATTAGGTGTCCAAGAACGATTGTAGGACTGACGCATGGCAACCGAAGGTTATTTCCGTACTATTACCTGCTAAGACAGAGGTTTTGATGCCTACACCTTCAATCTTTATAATACGTATTTGATGCAAAGCTAAGTAAAGGTAATAAATTTTTTTCACTTTACAAAAGACGCAACGTTTGCAATAACATAATTTATTAGGGATTCATCGTAAACTTCCATATATTCTTTCGTCTTCCAACAAATTTGTTGATTTTTTCTTGGAAGAAATCTATAAGTCTGCTTTTGAGCAACTCATACACGCAGTTCTAGAAAAGTTTTTTACTGTCGAATATATTCTTAAGAATTTAAAAAGACTAACTCATCGGTGCGATATCCGAAGAATATGACAGGTGTAAAAGGAACTCCTACTTAAACCCTTGTAGGGGGACTAGCGATCGTTGCCACATGCGCCTCGACAGTGCCCTTTCTATAAAATATCATCAGAGCAACTAAGTTATATTAGCACCTTTGTTAACTTTTTTTTTAATCGAGAGTTTCCCAATGTACAAAACCCTTTCACACTCACCTAACGCAAATCGTGGTTCTTTTCCAGATGACGGCCCACCTTAATCCTGGGCTTAGGATTATTCCCTAAAGCTACCTATATGTACCATATATATATATATGTTTCATAGCGAAGTCTAGGTACCATTTTTCTTCCTCCATAACTATTCTGCTTGGGAACCTGTCATTGTAATATTCGAGGTAACATCGGTGAGGGATTAGATATTTGGGGTCAACGAAAAGCCGGCCTTCGCGCGTTTTATCCACTCTGTAGCGCATTCAAACATCTAATGTCTGATAAACTTCGATACATTCAAGATGTCCGATAACAGTCTACTGTTTGTAACCTACTTTCTCTGTCAACTAGAGAATTGTTAATCAACCGGGGTCCTCAAAGTGGGATACAACCTCTTGATACAGCAACATCTCATCTTTGAACTTAACAAACCCCTTCGAGCAGTCGTTTCAGTCACAAAGTCGTCGTTATACAAGGAACTGTTGACCTTAATAAAAGGCAAAACATAGTTGGTCTTGAATATGCATTTTTTTTTCATTAGAAATATCCATATTTGGAGCCTGAACTCGATATAAACTTAGAGTGCCTAAGCCTTGTGGTACTTAGTAATGTAAGAAAGAGGTAAAAAGGAGTACTTAGAAATGGTTTACTAAAGTAAAAAAACGGAGAAAAGATGAAAAAGGAGGCACTGCAAGACGATCCTGCGCTCAGTAATGTTTCAATTTGATGTATATCTAGATTTAGGTATTTAATTTAAGTTCGGATTGACAAGGCTTGAATAAAATTGCAAAAGTATTGTTTCATTGATTTTCTATTAGGCGATGCTGCCTGTAAAATGGATGCCTCCTGAAGCTTTTCTCGACGGTATGTTTACCAGCAAAACGGACGTTTGGTCATTCGGTGTTCTCCTTTGGGAAGTTATGTCGATGGGATATATGCCATATCCTGGGCGTGGAAATCAGGAGGTACGTTTTCCATCATAAATCAGAAGTTTCTTATGAATCTTAAATCGGTGTTGCTATTATTATTATTATTATTATTATTATTATTATTATCGTAACTTGGAAGATGACTAAACGATGTAGGTGACAAGTACAATGAACGCCAGTTCTAATGTTTTTACCTAGAGAAAAATTATCTCTATGGTGACCCAAACCCAAACGGGTACAATAGATCTACGGGCAACAAAATTTTAAGGTTGCCATATTTATTTTTCAATTGAACTACTGTATCCAGTAAGGCGATAAAAGTACCTCGATGACCCTTGTTGGTTTTACTTTGCCTCTTTAGGTGATGCAATTGGTAACTAGTGGTGGAAGACTAGAACCGCCTGTAAAATGTCCGGGGCCGGTG
This sequence comes from Varroa destructor, assembly GCF_002443255.2. NCBI lineage: Eukaryota > Metazoa > Arthropoda > Arachnida > Mesostigmata > Varroidae > Varroa > Varroa destructor. The sequence continues at coordinate 15,765,065 of NW_019211459.1, read as the reverse complement.
TACCACATTATGACCCAGTGTTGGCACCCATCGCCGGACGAACGACCGGCCTTCGGAACTATTCTCGAGCGGCTTGGCTACTGCTTGCAGGTATTTTCCGCTAAACTCGTTAGGAATCACTTACTGCTTTACGATGGTTGAGGTTGATATTATCAAAAACAAGTGTATTTTACCCTCTGGAATGATAAAAAGATAATAAATCAGCGGGATCAAGTAGGTTCGCGCACATATCTTTGTTTGAATTCAAATGTGCGCGGGATTCACGAAAAAAACGTATATTGAGATAAAAAAAAAATTTCTTTTTTAGTTAAATAAGGAACAATAGGCGACGGTATACGAAAATAAATGCTAATGAGTGCACATGCAGCGCAATAGATGATCTGTTTTTTCAACTCGCAGGACCCCGACGTGACGTCAACAGCTCTGCCCACGTTCCAACGAGCGCCGTCCATCGAGCGACCTGACATCGGAACCGGATATAATACTCATGGTCTGGGCCGATCTTCTGACCCTTGGGCACGCGGTGGTAAGGACAAGCAAACACCAGGATCTGACTTAACGACACATCGGTCAACACCTGGCAGCGAGAGTGCTCCGCTACTGTCATCGCCGCCGCCTGCCGCTGCAGAGGTAGGTCACCGCTGGACCTTTGCCCTAGCTAGTGTTTGTTTTAAATTAATGAGATTTTAAACAAGCCCAATATATTTATGAGTAATGAAAATGGGAACACATAATAATTTTAATAATGCCTTTTTACACTCTATCAACTCCAGTCGAACTCACCTACATCACCTTTAGACGACTATATGGTACCAATGGGCCAGTTCGGGCAGTATGTGGGAGCCCCCAGCACAGATCTGGTGAGTCGAGTGGGCCCATTGTCACCCTTCTCGCCAACGGTGGGCACACCTCTGTCCCCAGCATCGATATGCGGAGCGCAGCTTTCGCCGACAATCCCGGCACCGCCGCCTCCACGAGCGCACAACAATCATATACTAGGATTGGCAGTCAATGGGACGCCACAGCACGGCAGTCACGTCCCGTATCAGCAAACGCCCCCGCAGCATATGTCATATCGATCACAGGTAGATAGACACACCTAAATTTAAGCCCAATGAAAACAGACCCTTTTACGATTTGAGGTGGTTAAAGAAAATTCACATATATATGAGAAAGATCGCAACTTAAACAAATGTCTCTACATATTTGTCAAAAATAATAAACTACAATAACAATATGAATCAAAAAGGGAAATATAATATATCATCCTCATTCGTGTTGGACAGCTAGTAAAAGACTTCACCCGTACATCAGGCGTCAACTTCATACGTTTGTTTCAGTTATAGCCTATAATAAAAGTAAAGAAAAAGAAGTTATATTAAATAATCTATGTCTCTTGCTCAATGTGCTATAACTTTTCAGGACGAAGCGGAACTCCCAATTCTCGAGCCATTGACATCACAGCATAAAAACACCAAAAAGAAATCATACGCAAACGTAGGTATTGATCATCGACGAACACCAAGACATAAAGTTCAGAGCGGGAACGGCCAGCCTCCTCCCGACTCGAATAACAGCTTTAGCGAAATTAGTTGTTAGAACTACCGGATAGGCATACAACAGTATCGCTCTGTCACTACGGCCACAGACCATAAAATGGCGCACCTTCATCTGCATCGCGTCTCAAACGTTATGGTCGATAAAAGCGACTGATCGGAAACCAACCATAAAAGTACTCCGTGAGTGCACGCTAAATTACGCAAACGACATTGTTCAAACAATAATCACCGTAAATTTTCTTTGAGTAAAATCACTTGTTCCCTAATATTCAATTATGATATTCTTAGATAAGGAACGATAACCTGTCGATAATGATGACGACGACGACGATCATCTCTGATCATAACGGTAATGATTCGAGATGATGTTCTGCACAGTCACACGGTGATGATGAATGCTTTTACTTTAAGCATAACTACTGACTGATATATGTGCCGGTAGATAAGAGTAATAAAGTAAAGGGAGCGGAAAAGCAAGCGAACAAGTACCGGCTCGTCTTCCCAGCCTGGAAAAATCCTGAAAGTGCTTGAACCCTCGCTGGTTTACCGATTGCTAGAGGACAAGGTCCCAACGGCCTTACCGTACAGCCGACCTCTTCCTTATGACAGAGCTGCCAAAGGGAATCATTGCCTTGTAATATGGCTGAATCCCCGCTCAGATGTGTGGTCATCGGAGGTACTCAACTGTGGTCTGTTGTAAATACTTGTTGTTTCCTGCCTTCTGTTATTTCTTATATAAGACCAAATGAAGAAACAAGCGATGCTTAAGCCGCGTAAAGTCAGTTATAAAATAATTCTTATTAGTTCAAGTTGTACTCGTAGTAGTCATAGTTGTTAATATGGTATGCTTACGGTAACTGGGACTGTGTATGACATAAGAGAGAGAGAGAGTTCTCTTCTACAGTAGCCACTGGCCAAAAACTAGGTTTCAATTCGAGATCCGGTGCTTAACAATTAAGGTCCAAGTAGCACAGGACAAAATTTGCGCTCGATGTATAGGACCACAGAAAAGGTATATCAGCTCTGGTAAATCGCCAAAAACGATCTCAACTTTTAGGGAAAAACCACATACACACACACACACACACAGCTATATGCACCCAGATAATAGGCTGCGATCGATTTTCTATTTCACCCACCTACGAGAATAATATATATATTCTTTTATTCTATAATAATAGTGTTTATTTGCCCAAAATAACAATACCTTAACTGTGAAAAGTAACGCTAATTTTACCGTGCTTATACATATGTATTGCCTCCTGCTAGTAACTAAGGTCTGAAAAAGGTCATATGCACGATAACTGGCAAGTCGTGAACGATCAGTCAAGCAAGCAAACACACACAACGGAAGACTTACATGGGACCGACAGCTCATCATTGTTCGCTTTCGGTGTGGACCGTAAAAGATATTCTGTGTATTACTATATTACTGGAAGCTGCATAGATTATTCTAATATTAACGGTGATGGCGGTACGAATCCGACTCAACGATGGTTATCACTGCTCACCTTCGCTATCCTAAGACCGTTGACGCGCCAGCGAATACGAGCTGCAGAAGCCTGAAACCTCTGCGACCCTAACGAAGCGAAACATGACGCGGCGGAATGCTATTGTCTTGTTACGTTTTCCTGGATAATCCTTGGCGCCATAAATAACCCCCAACTCATCCGTGCTGCCCGACCACGGTCAATCGAACGACAAAATAATAATAGATCTTCATGCTGGCTTCAAATATCAGATAGAGTAGCAAAAATGTGTTTGTACGAAGTCCATGATATGCCAATCATATTATA
>NW_019211459.1:15756372-15761610 GCF_002443255.2 Varroa destructor | reverse complement strand
AGGTATCGTAAACTATCACTGTTACTTAATATTATGACAGATTGGTAGCTTCTATAATGTAACTAGAGGCAGTAAACCATTATAATAATATGGAATGCCCCCCTCAATGTGTCACTCAGTTGCATAGCCTAAGCATCATAATACTTTCTATGATGGCATCATACATATATCTAACTGCTAAAATCGCAGAAGAATCACATACAAAGAACAACGGGCTTATGACGACGAGAGGGACCTAACCTTCTAATAGGGTCGTTGAGGCAATTTTAAAACAGACAATGTATAGCATGGCCAATCCGAAGTAATCACGGGAGAGTCGAATAGTAGTAACATGCAACCTTTGCCTCATTATTACGTCATAGTAATAATTATATTTGAAATGCGAGAATGTCGGTGCTGGAGGGAAGATTTCGATGAGACGAAAATCAAGTAAAGATTGTAAAAAAAAAAGTTTAACACTGTGACAGTAAGCGATACATATATTGGGGTAACGTGGTGCAATATTTACTATGATGAAATAGAATACATATTTATCTATTCTCACAAAATTGAGACGCTAGCTTTATTTTATACACTTGTATAAATAGAAATGTGGAAAAGCATAGGCAATTACAGAGTAAATTAATAAGAAAATGAAATGTTTAAGATTTGCAGCAACAGGATTGAAGAAATTTATTGCAAGGCTCTCAATGACTTTATATATACATATATATAAAGTAATAATAATTAAATATAATGGTTTAAATTTTGATGAATAGTTATAAATTTATTATTAATTGTAAGTAACGTAAGTGAATTTATTTATAGATCATGGAGAAATAAAAGATCTAACGGGGAATGTGTCTGAATTAGATAACAAAATGATAGTAGTCCCAAAAGTGAAAATACTGGATGGTTGGTACGAACTTCACAGTAAATGCCAACAAGGTGAACGAAAAAGAATTAGGGAATAGAAGCGAAATTTCAATTTCTTCCAGAATTGAAACGGCGCTTCGGGGATATACGTTAGATATAAGAAACGAAAAAAATAAATAAAAATACATCCTGTAGGCTTGGACACGTCGACGTCCTCGATCAATGGTAGGTGCCGACTACTCTCAAACTTTAACATAGACTGATTTTATTGTACTGATACTTATTGTTGACAACTGTGACTCCCTAGATAGTTAATTATATATAAGAACTGATGACGACCATATATATACATATATATATAAACTAAGAACAAACGGTAACTATAATGACAATTATATTAAGGGAAATAAGCAAGAAAATGAGGTTGTATTGTTGTGTGTATTTTGTTCATGTTTTTTATACCGACGACAACTGGGTAGCAGCATAATAACAAGAGACGAATAAACAAATAATAGTCGTCGATGCAAAAGCAAAACATACGCAGCAGAAAACTATATACCTGTTGAAATGATAACTTCTTAAAAGAGCGTGGCAGTAACGGAAGATGATTTTATATAAGAAAAAAGGACAAAAAAGCTGAACAGGAAAAGAAATGTTGACGTTGAATGTTTATTATTATATAGAGCGAAAAACTAATATATACGATGATGTAAGGATGCTAATAATAATAATAATAATAATGGTTATCATGTCAATAATAACTGAAAACGCGAGGCACGCAACGACGTAGTGAACGTGGAAAACCCCACGGCATCAGTAAAGAATATATAAATAATACACTCAAATGATGGAGGTATAGCCGAACGGGGTAAATTGGGACAGAAAAAAAACTTTAACGAATGCGAGAGAAAATCAAAAAGTTAAGCCGAATATGTAGTTTAAGCGAACAGCCCTGCTATGCATTTATCTCGTGTAGTAAGTGCGAAGATGGCGCTGTTTGCAATAAGCTAATATTATACAAAGAAAGTCTAAAATGCTATTAAATGATACAAGATGGTGGTAAGATTCTACATAAAAGGGTAATGATGAAGCCGAGAAAGTATCTCTTCTTGATGAAGTTCCGTCAGAAGGGCTCAGGGACCCCAAGTGCAAGTGGCGAGTTGTTCTACATAAGGAATAACAAGAAGTTTGTGTGGTAGTAGATGGTGACGATGCTTACCATAAAGATGATCTTGTTAGGCTTTTTTATATTTTATTAAAAGTTGATACTGTATTGTATGTTGGCACTGCATTACCAATATAATAATAATATAAACAATAATTCTTAATAATAACGACAGGCATCGCATACTGGATAGCACTTGGTGAGCAGTAAATCAATCAATCAATCAGAGTGAGCGAACAAATTAATTCTCAATAACTACGTTTTTTTACATTATCCATATAGTATAGAGGCCCCCATTGGATAATCTGGATCATATTATGAGCTCTTTGCAAAGGAAATATGTAGGTTTTTTTTTCTTGTAAGATAGCACAGGTGAGTCTTCGAATGAGACCGTTTAGCTTAAATTCTATTCCGGGTAGAACATTGGGACACAATAATAATGTATAAACCGCGTTCTCATGCATTTGAGTCATTCAACTCAGCAACAAACATACGCGTCCTGTAAACCTGACTAGGAGCCAGCCACCGATTAGCTGAGAGTCAACTACAAAATGAACAAAATATTCACAAAATTTTACTTATGGAGACTTGAGGTCATTGTAGGGAAATCAATAAATGAAGGACGTGCTATCAAATGAAACATTTGCTAGTATGTCCTTCATGTATTGATGTCTCTACATATCTCTGATTCCAGCCATTTTGGTTACACAGTAATAATAAATGATTAAACGTGTGCCCGTTTCGGTCAAGCGATTATTCAACAATTCCCTAAAAAAAGTAACTCATTCTAGTGAGAATGTGTTCTAATTCGATCGACCATCTTCAGTTATGTTAGTCTCTGCTGAACGCTTAGCAGCAACAAAATCATATTAACTCTGATTTATTCAATAATAGAGAACATTCTCACTCGACCGTGTTATCTAGAACCGAAGCGTACATATATTTGGCATCCGTTGATCATTCGCTGCTATATATATATATATATATGCATATATATACAGCAGTGAATGATATATATATATAACAAAGACACGAGGAGCTGCTGCATGTTTGCGCGCCTGTAAAAGCGCTCATCCTTCTGTCTTTGGGTGATTTCCCTAATGCGCTCAAGAAATCCCTCAAAGTAGCTCTTGAACGGAAAGCGAAGTTACAACACATCCATATGTAAACAAATGGACACATAAACTAACACACATCATTTACACACAACAGAAACAAGTAACAGACGAAGCTGAAACAGGTGTAACCAAGCATTGAAATAAAAGCTAACATTGTTTACAAGGAGAAGGGTCTCCCGTTATTGTTTCCTTGATTTATGCTCAAGGGTAAGAACACAAAGAAGGACGATAACAATGATATTAATAAATGTCGAAGGAGGGTAAAACAGAAGTACAGTGTGATATGTCCGTGCAAGAATCAGGAGCAGCGGCGCCTAAGCATATATAAATGCATATTTTTTTAAATTATTTTTTTTGTAAAATTATTATGTCGCCACAGTTTCTAATAAACATATCCGTTTAATAAGTAATTGTTCGAAATAAATCGATGTTTATCCAAACAAATCTTCTATTTGACGATGATTGTCGATCGTCTTTCGGGTTGGTGAACAAAAAGCGAAATTTTTGTGAAATAGGGATTTTGTCCACTTCAGCTGGTGGTCCACAAGCTGCTGAGTCAACTTGTTCATCTTAAATGCAAATACATACAGAAAGGAAAAAAGTCGTGACCAAACGGTTGTACAAATATAAGACTTGTTTTTTATCCTATTGACTTGATGGAACGATTAGACATGTCTAAACTTGTTTCCAGCAAGAAAGACAGATTAAACGGTCGTCATTTTCCAGCATGCATGTAGATCGGAGTCACTTTGCAAAACGGGAACAGGACACTGTGCTAATACTATTCGTAACCTTTGTGCGCGTCTACTCATCTGCAGATACACGGATACTCCGACGCGGACGCTTGTCAAATAACCATACATTTAAGTTCTTTATTACAACAACATTTTGTGTAGGGTCGCATTAGCTAAACTCATAGACGGAAACATATAAATAAAAAGAGGAAATAGCAACTTATAACGACGATACCGGCATGTTCTAGTAACACACACGAGTCGCGCAGAGAGACACACTAGAATAAAATTAATTTTATTATTTAAATATGCTAATAACAGTAATTTGTTAAGGATAACATAACGTTTGTAAAAAAAATGGACAGTATAACCCAAAGAAAGATGTGAAAAAAGTAGAGGAATAACAAAAAACCCTTAACCGAGCCGAAAGTTGATGGAAAAAGTCAACCGATATAAAGATCTTCACTTCGATCTTTGAAGTAAGAAAAAAGATACTTACCTAAAAAAATACAACGCAGAGTATAATGAAGTCTCAAAACAACATTAAAGAAGGTTCGGTCGTTCCTAGTGAATGGCGACGAATGTCCGGCAGCGATGGAATGGCAAAGCACAGTTGGGCAAACACACTGCTTGAATCGGGGGCAATGACAACGACAAGCAGTTTAAGAGGGGTTAATTGGCAAAAATAAAATCGTAGATCGAGAAACTGAAATCGAACAGTAGAAATATAACAGTAAAACGGAGCCCCAAAGCTGGACAGGAAGTGATGACGGTGACGACGAGAAGTCGTTACAGGCGCGAGCTGTCGTATGGATTACGGGCGGCGATTAAGTACGAAAAAAAGGCAACAAACGAAGAATAATTGTAAAAAGTAAACGTAAAACAAATGTCACAATATAAATAAAAGTATAATCAGTCAACGTTCAACACGGACTCAACTTTTCATTATTGCGCAGTGTTCAACCCCTTTGCAATCGTGTATTTCTTACAACTAGCGGGTTAGAAGTACCTCAAATGGTGAGAATTACAACTTCTCCTTCTTGTTCAAGAGGAAGGCCCGATTGGGATTGACTTACTAGGGAAGGGTAGGCATAAGTGCTTCCGGGGCAACTCGTCTAGCCATTAAACATGTCGTATTATCGATTAGTGCGTACGTAGTGTTCGCCCAGAGTCTGTCACTATGTGGCGTTAATGGTCAGGTTTTTAACTGAAAAATAGTTTAATAAGAATAAGATATAGCTGATGATTTTTTATGATCTCTACTCCTAAGCGCAAGGCGCCGTAACGTGTTCCTCCTATCGTATAATAGGTTGAGGCATTGGGTACTTTGGTCAAATCGAATGCTTGTTAATTACACTTTATCGTA